>NC_140971.1:56122812-56130312 GCF_056783735.1 Eptatretus burgeri
AGATATTCATGCTGCATTAAATGAACGTTTAAAGGATGTTGTAAATGACACTAATTTTTAAAACATCCTCCACAGTGTTTAAATTAATTTAATATCACACTTCAAAAGAGTTGATCATCTAAAGCAAGAGCGTTAATAATTGTGGTAGGTCCACAATAGTAAGTCCACAATGCTCCCTCAAATCTGTCCCTCCGCTGACCCTCTACAATGGTAAAATTTCGCTCTCCTCTTTTCTTATTCATAAAATTGCTTATCGTGTCCAACTGTGGCACCATTGCCCAATTCTCACTTCATTGCCATTTATCCTCTTTCCCCTCACTCTTCCATGAACTTTGATTTTATACATATAAAAAAACAAAAAAAATCAGACCACTGGACCTGAAGCTTATCTACTAGTTATCTTGGCCCTGGCCAAGACCCAACAAGACTCAAGGCCAAGAATTGTTGTAACCCAAATTTGGTAGCATTCTGACTGGTGGATCTGGAAAAGAAGGTTTTAGAAGGAACTTATGCAATTTTCCCGAAACTTTACCAAGTTCACAATTTTGACACATTTTCGGTCTAGTGATCGCCATGACCTTCACAATTTAACATCAGAACCCTGTCCTAATGTTGTCACTCAAATTTGGTAGCATTCTGACTCATAGGTCTGGAGAAGAAGATTTTTGAAGGAATTTACATGATTTTTTCCAAAAATTGACCAAGTTGGCCATTTTGACACACTTCCGGTCCCATGATCAGTATGACCTCCAGAATTTAATATCCCTACCCTGGCCTAACATTATCATCCAAATTAAGTAGCATTCTGACTGGTGTGTCTGGAGAAGAAGATTTTTGAAGGAATTTACTAAGTCCACCATTTTGACCTACTTAAAGTCATGTGACCAGAACAAGCATTGCAATCCCTGTTACCAGTTAGGAGCGGAACATTGCTACCAAATTTCAGCCATATCGGACCAGCCGTTTGGCAGGAGAACTCAAAATAGGAGATAGACTGTTGGACGGACAGATGGAGGAACGGATGGACAGACGGACAGACAGAAAGACCACGATGACAATACTTTATCTGGAATTCCAATTTCAGATAAGCTAAAAACCGAATACGTCATTGTTTAAACATATCAATACATGACAACTTAACCAGCCTATTTAGTCCCCCTGCAGGATGAAGGGCTCCTTCAATGGGGTCCATTCTGTTATACAGAACTGTATTCAATGCAATTTGAGATCACTGTCCTGGGTGTTTCACAAATCTCGGTGCTACTTGGATTGTCTGTCTATTGAACATTATTCATTGTAAATATTATTTATTTTTCAGGTTATTGTCTTGGACGTTGGAAAATTGTCTCCACCAAGTTTCATTCTTCTAATTCTGATGTACAAAACTCTTTATTACTCCTATTAGTAAGAGATTTTAGATTGTGATGGAACAATGGCAAAATATATAGTGATGCTAAACCAGAAGAGGATTGTGGTGTCGTATTGTGGAATCATAATGTGGTGTCATTCTTCGTCCATCACAATCCCACAACAAAAGTAAAATGTCAAAAGATGTGATTGTAATCCATGATGATTGTGGTGTTGTATTGTGGCATCATGAAGTGGTGTCGTTCCTACTTTGTTTAGTTTTTTTTTTTTGAGATTTCATCCATGTTTTTACATTTTAAAAAACATGTCTTTTTTCTTCTTGTTGCTGCAATTTTTTAAAGCAATTAAATGCTTCATGTTTTATATATTTTGTTATGTTGGGACTGTATGCTTCACGTTTTATTTATTTTGTTATGTTGGTATGGATTAAATCCATCTCGAGTATGTTATGAAATTGTTTTAATACTTGTTTCAGTTGATTTGAGCGATGGGTTGGATACGTATCACTTTAGGAGTGGCTCTGTCCATCTTCCCCCCTCCCACGATCCTGGCCTGGTTTGGTTGAGTCAACATTTACGTTTGAGCTCTTTTCCTAATAAAACGATTTATCTTTTGTGTGTTTTAAAATTTTGGTATGGATTAAATCCATCTGTTATTTAATTGTTTTCATACTTGTTTCAGTTGAATTGGTGGATTGGTTGGATATGTATCACTTTTGTAATGGTTTTGTCCATCTTCTCCTCTCCCACGATCCTGGCCTGGTTTGAAAGAGTCAACATTTACGTTTGATTTATTTTTCTAATAAAACGATGAATGTTTTACACGTTTTTAAATTTTGGGTTGTGTGCACGAGCCCAGAGACAAAGTAACTTCCTCTCGTTGGAATCACCATCATAGCTTCAGCAGTTATTGAGGTAGATTGGGCGACAGTTTTACATTATTTTGAGAGGGGAGAAAGGAGAAGAAGAAGAAACATCCCTCCCCATATCATACCTCCATATGGAGTACCGCTGTACTCCATGATAATATTCATTAATTATATGCAATGTATAAACTGTCTCAAGATTGTTGGAGTAATAATCTTGTATCTCAAGATTGTTGGAGTTAAAGCATTTTCTGTTAATGATGACATGAAATCCCACGTGCAGCCAAGCCCACAAATTTTGTTCAACAGAAAGTCAACTGACTGGTCAATTATGAGATGACAAAGGCCGACTTATGGTCGGAGGTTCATAATGTTGCAAAGATATTTATATCAAAAGTGAAAACAAAAACAAAAACAGCAGATATAAAATTCAAATTCAATGGAGTACTGTTCTCCACTATGGGCGGGCGCCTCAGCATCACATCTGTCTCTCCTGGATTCTGTTGAATGTAAAGCTCTAAAAATTATTGGAATCTCCTGCGATGAAGCCGAAGCACAAGGTCTGTTGCTCTCACATTACAGGCAGGTCGGTGGTCTCTCTGTTTTCTATCATCTATTCTCCAAAAAAATTTCCTCTACTCTCTGTCCTCCGATCCTTCACAGCAACTCCAGTATGCACAGGTTCTTCGAGGAACCCCTTCTGGTTAAACGTCCAAAATGCAGGCTGACAGCACACCTCAACTCTTTAATGCTTCACTTCTTCCATCTACAGAACTGCCCTCCAGTGGCTGTGCTATCTCACCCTTCCCTCCAGTACTTCAATCAAGCAGTACACCACCATCTCATGTCATCCACAATTATGACCCATGATCTTTATTACCCTTATTAATCTTACTCATTAACTTCAGTGTCTCCCCATCCACTCCTCCCTCTCCTGTTTTCCTATTCATTCTTTCCCTTGACATTTGTCCCACTGTCAATTCTACTCTCTTTCTTTAATGAGCCTCACTCCTGTATAAAAGAAAAAGAATAGTGTGGATGTCCTATTTTAACACCGATCTGTAGCTGGGTATCATTACCATGTCCTCACCATTCATCTCACATCCCAGCAACTCCATACGTAGTGTGCAGCGAATATTGCACGACTTTGGCCACAGACGAATATATCTGGTAGTTATGGCCTGCTCCAGGCTGGTCGTTACCGGTGTGTTGTTGTCATTGTTACCACGAAATCCCTGCAGATACATCAATATTGCGCAGTGCACATTTATTTCAAAATTGTGTGCAGGCTCAATGTATTTTGTGATCCTCACCTGGCAGTGCATTTGTAGTCTCATGTATTTGACATATCCCTCTTGCAAATGTCATTTCTGGTTGTGCATGCATCTTCACCAAGTGCACTAAGAAGGGGTACTACAATAACCTCTGCTCAACAAAATAATGAGGCAACAAAACAAGGTTGAATGAATAAAAACTTGCCTTAACTTGGCGAGTTTTTGGATCTTTGATAAAAGTCCAACTCTCGCCATTGGTGCTGTAGGCGATATTGTACATCATCACAAATTCCCGCACACCCATCCGCTTGGCTCCTTGGGTTATGACACCAGTCACACGCATCTCTCGAGAAAGGTCCACCTGTGCAGATGAGTCAGATGGAGAGCTACTTGAATGGCAGATCAAAGACAGAAACCACCAATATGTACCAAAATGGATCACACATCATTGCATTGCTTTGTTGCCAAATAAATGAAAAGTCTGTATTTGGTTGTCAATGAAAAGTAAGGGGAAGGATTTTGCAAACACGATAGGTTTTTGTTTTCTATACAAAGTTGAGGTTTATACAACAGCAGGAAGACTAGAACAGCACTCGGTTGAGTGCATACCTCCGCTATGCTGAATGCAGAATTTTCTGGTGTATAAACTGTGGCCGTGTATTAACTGCACCCCTGTTTTTCACCCTCAAAAAAAAAAAATAATAATAAACTTTTCCTGTGTATTCACCGCACCCATGTTTTTTACCCTCAAAAGAAATGAATATATTGATCATGTTATTTTCTGATCTCGAATTAAATTCGTTTGTACATTAACTTTGTACAGAACAAAGTGACGGAGGTATCCACATGCTTACTCCCAAGTCCGCTTAATTTCGTCGAACAGTCTTATTCTCATTTTCAAGAAGTTGAAGAGAGAGCAGAGGATACCGAGAAGTTTTTATTTTTCTTTCTTATTTTTAAATATTATAAAGAGAATTTTTTTTGTTACTAGAAAGAGGAAGAAAAGGGATTCATAACAGCATCATACATATTTCTTGTGGATTTGTGGCCCTGAGAAGGGCCGTTTGGGTTTGATGAAGCTTTTCAGCTAAACCCAAGGAAATCCTTGTCAATTATTTCCTTGTCGAAGACGGCACGTAACTCCTTGTCTAAGAATCAGGGTCGAGAAAGTCCCCGTCGCTGTCACCATCATTTGCAGCCTCCTCCTCCAAAATGATGTCGTCCTCAGTGCCATCCATAATGTTAGAGACGCAGCATTTCAGAAATGCCCGCTTGATGATGTCCAACAGTATCTCCTTCCACACCTTGACGATCCAGCTGTAGATCATCAGAAGGTCGACCTTTCTCATCCTCCCACTCTTGGTGTAGGTCTTCTCCCCACTCATTATCCAGTCAGACCAGCAGCGATGTAGCCATCCTTGAATGGCTTGTTGATGGACATATCGAGGGGCTGCAGGAGCAATTTCATCCCGCCTGGAATGATGATGAGATCGGTGTTGGTCCTACAGAGCCAATGTCCCCAATGTCATCCTCATTAGCAGGGCATCTCGCCTTCAGCCTGAGATCAAATGTTGAGATGGCATAACCCTCTGCTATCTTCTCCTGGACACAAGCGACGAGGCGCTCCTCGAGCTGTGGCTACTTCGTTGACTTACCCCTCAGCGCCTTCTTTTTCCTTGGCATCTTCTGTATCGTTACCTTGCTTGTTCTCCAGCGTCGGATGACGGACTCATCCATGCCGAATCACCTCCCAGCTTCTCGGTTCCAAGACTCTTCTGCAGACCGGCAGAGCGAGAGTTTGAATGCTGTGGTGAATAGGACCTTGACATCTTGACAGATAGAATTGATAATACATGACGCAATCCGCCCCCACCCAGCCTGTTGTCGGATGCACGTAAGTTTGCACACAAGCTTATGAGGTGGGTGCTCCATTATTAGACTGTTCGCAAACATCCATTCTATAGCTGGGTATCATTACCATGTCCTCACCATTCATCTCGCATCCCAGCAACTCCATACGTAGTGTGCAGCGAATATTGCAGTACTGCTCCATTATTAGACATCCGACTCTATTGTGAATAATTCTTCTTTTGATGCGAGACCAGATGTTCTTCTTCTTTTGTGTTTAATGGCATTTTCAGAACCACAAGGCTCTATATACGCCACATAAATAAACTCCGGGTGTCTCTGGACGTTTCCTCGTGTGACTTTATTTCATTTCCGCACACGGCAAATAAAACGCTGTACAAACTCTTAACCTGAACCGATTTTCAAAATTTAAATGGTGGAATTGAGCTTAACAGCAGTTTCGATTGCTAAAAAAAAAGTGTGTATTTGGAATATATTTGAAATTCAGCATTGATCGTTTGTTTTTAATACTGATTTTTTTTCTAGACCCGTGTATTAACCGCACCCACAACTTTCATCTTTTTTGCTGATAAAAAAGTGCGGTTTATACACCAGAAAATACGGTCCTTTACATTTTGTATCCCACTGATAAGCTCGATATGGATCTGGACCTCAACCAAAGTCGAATCGGCTTGTTAGTGTCACCCACCCTACTCATCCAACAAGTTTGTCATCATCCGTCCACAACGTTGCTAAACTAATCGGTCTAAGCCTGGTGTTGGCTTAGCAGTTAGGCTGGTGGCTTGGGATCCTAGCGTCCTGAGTTCAAGCCCTGTTGCAGCTGAATTAACACCAGGGGGTTGACTCAGCCTGTCATCCTTCTGAGGTCAGTGAAGTGAGCACCAGTGTACTGGTAATAGGGGCACTGCATCAGCGGCATAGCCGCGCCCCTAACCGAGGATGCTACCAGCAGCCAAAAAGGCTGCACACGAAGGGAAGGGGTATTGATGGATTTATTAAATGTGGTATTGATGTGGCACAAGTGTGATGGGCCGAATGGCCTCCTCTTGCACGTAATTTCCTTGTCAAAAAAACCTTTTGAAATATCGTGCTATTTGTCATATTTATGGCTCTATCTCTCAATGGTGAAGAACCACTGAAATAATTCTCATACCTGGATGTGGATCTTCACCAAAATCTAATCAATTCCTCATTGTCACACACCCAACCTGTCCACCAAGTTTTGTCTGAATCCGTCCATAACTTGAGAGATCCTGCCCACAGACAGACAAATAGACAGACAAAATGAAAACATAACCTCCATCCATCTTTGGTGGCGGAGGTAATAACATGACCACGGGAAGAAAGTCACCGTACAGACAGTGGGACAACAGGTGGATGTAACAGGCAAGGGAATATATGATGAAACAAAAGTAGGAAAGAGGAGATGTGAGGGACATCGTAACTTGTGAAGAAGATAGCTTGGATAGGGGAGGATGAACGGAGTTAGAAAAGATGGATGATGACACGAGATGGTGGTGCACTTCCATCTTGAAGTCCTGGAAGGAAAAGTGGGATTGCACTGCCTCGGGAATAGTTTCACAAGCTGGTGATAGAAGGAACAAAGGAGTGGAGGTGAGGAGCAAGTCTGGATTTTAGAAGTATAATATGGGTGGGGCTACTCAAAGAACCTCTGCATGCTTGCGGAACTAGGAAGGGTGGAACAAGCAGTGGGAGCAAGACCAAAATAGAGGCAGTTTAAAACAGATGCCACAAACCTGTCTGCAATGGGAGAGCAACAGGTCTTGTGCTTAAGATTATTTGTTGGAGATGCGAATGATGTCTTTGGATTCAACACCATTCAGGGGAGAGTGGAGGAAGGAGAGAGACAGAGAGAAATTGGCAGAAGCTCGAAGGGGGGAGTACTCCATTTAGGCAATGGAGAAAGGCCTCCTCAGGTGTGAAAAGTTCAGATTTACTCAGGAAGGATTTGGCTTGCCAAAGGCTCCCCAGTCTGTGGCTTGTCTTGGAGGTTAGAATAGATATATGATAGTCCCAGGAGAAGTTGTGATTGATGGTGTGGCTCCAGCATTCAAGAGATTGAAACCCTCCAGTACTTTATTGTGGAAATACAGTGTATTGGTG
>NC_140971.1:56135312-56355312 GCF_056783735.1 Eptatretus burgeri
ACTCGACGACGACACAGCTCGACTTCAACGAGCTCCTCGGGCTCCGCGAGCTCCACACCGAGGCAGAGACACTTGACCACGACGACACAGCTCGGCGATGACCCAACAACGACTTCGGATAGAGGCGAGTTTCACGAGTCAGGGAGAGAGCGAGAGGAAGAGGGAGGGCGCAGGAAGAGGGAGAGAGCAGGAAGAGGGAGAGAGCAGGAAGAGGGAGAGAACGCGCCCCGCATGTCCGACTTTTATAGCGCGGGGCTCCGCCCTTCACTCCGCCACGTTTTCGGCTCCACCCTCTTTCGAGAGGGTTCTCGAAAAGGGGCGTTCCCTCACCCCGACCACCTCACGCTGTCCATCCACCAATCAGTGGCGAGCCGCCCTTCCCCCCTTCCCTCACACCAAGCGTGGGGAAGAATGGCGGGAAAAGCCCACCAGCATCCTTGGCGGTTTTTGTTCGTTTGAAATCAAAGATGGAGAAAGAAAAACGACTAACTGGAGGATCGCAGCCCGAATGGATCACATAAATTCCCTCTATACAACGGGTTTGGGCTAACTACACATGTACCTATGGAGATATCTCACCTGAGGGCCCTTTATGGTGTAATGCGAATTTCCACAGCCATAATATATATATATATATATATATATATATATATATATATATATATATATATATATATATATATATATATATATATATATATATATATATAGATATATATATATATATATATATATATATATATATATATATATATATATATATATATATATATATATATATATATATATATATATATATATATACATATGTATACATATGTATGTATATGTATATGTATATGTATGTACATGTACATGTACATGTATATAATTCAGACGCACCTACTGACTGCTATGGTGAGCATCGCCGCGGCTTATGTCCCACACGGTAAAACCGCATAATCCGCACAGAACAACCATCCGTCTGCCACCCAGAGATTTGTTCTACTGTATCCACATTTGCATTTCTAAATTCCTTCCAGTATCATTCCCCATCTTCCTCCTTTAATATCTCAGATCTGTTGTTCACCAGATTTAAAACCAATGAAAAGATTGCATTTATAAATGTTCAGAATTCTATCATATCAACCACAGTGCAGTTTTATCAGGTTTAGCCTTTATCATGCATGCAACTTCACTAACTGTCAGTGAAATCATTTCAAAAGGGTCCATGTGGTGCATCTCTGAAAAAGCAACACTAACGTGTAAGACTCACGAGTTTGGCAGTTTTCGCCTGTGAAGCGGGCACCACAATGACAGCTGTAACTGCCATGAAATTCTTGACATTCTCCGCCATTCTCACAAGGGTTATATAATTCACACTCTCTTACATCTGTGCGTGCACACACACACACACACACACACACACACACACACACACACACACACACACACACACACACACACACACACACACACACACACACACACACACACACCTTTGTAATGCCTCTCAATTATCAAACACAAAATATGGTGATGGCTCAGTGGAAATTGTGACCAAGAGAGAATATTTTACCCAAAATGCCTGTGTTGTATCCTTCGTGAATTTTCACTCCATAAATGAGGTTTCATGCAAAAATGTTTTCCTGTACGTAGCATTTTAGTGCAAATACCAAATCGTTCAGAAAAAGAGAGTTAACTACAAAAACGCACTGGCATTGGATGTAGACAAGGGCAGGCACGTAGGAAGCTTCCTGAATGCCATTAATGAACCAGCTTGGTTTTTCCTGAATTATTCATCTGAATTTAGCTTGATTTACAACAGAACCGTGGTTTTTATGCCTGGTATTGGCTTAATGGTTAGGGTGGTGGGCTTTGGATCCTAGGGTCCTGAGTTCAAATCCTGCTCAGCTGTTGAATTAATACTAGGTGGGGTTAACTCGGCCTGTCATCCTTCCGAGGTCGGCAAAATGAGCGCCAGCATGTTGGTATACTGTGTCGGAGTGGCGACCCAACCAGGATTGTGTCCAATAGCCAAGGAGACTGTTTAAGCAGCACCAACACTCTGCACAGAGTATGGTCCCAATCACCTCCTCCTCCTTGGTTTGTTTGTTCTTCCCCTCTGAGCAAATAGTTAATGATGCTTGGAAACTCGGTTCCATTCCCAGCTACAGTGTTGATGTGTCGACTGTGTTTACTGATGATGTTTACATCATAAGATGCAGATTACAATAGTTTTTAATGTTGAACAAATCAAAGGTTAAAGACACAAGAAGTGTACCCAGAATAACGCAACTCAAACGTCAAACATCCATGTATAAAGTCCTAATCGCGGAAAACAGGAAAAGATTTTACCCTTGGCGATCAGACAATGATTCAAGTGTTTTGAAACAAACCATGTGATGACAAAATGACTGAATGATTCACAAATTTCACATTGATCGATTCAAAAACTCCTTCCCTACAATTTCATTTCCACAATTTAGTTGTATTTGGTGGTGAGAGCAGTTTCCAAAGCCATTTGTTGGAGAAGTCAAGTATTTTCATGACATGCATATCAATTATGACCAATATCTTTCCTGCGAAGAAAATAAGGTGTGTTTGTCAAAAAAAAAAATCAACTTTAACTGTCCATATATTTACCCATCTAACCATGTGATGCAGGGGGTAGTGGGAAGACAAGGACATAAGATAAGTATTGTGGAATATCAACTCGGCATCATACACAAGATTGACCATACCTTGCTCACATAGTTGTCCCTGAAGTCCTGCTGGACACTTGCAGGTGAACACTGAGGTTGAACCCTCAACGTCAAGATCGGGAGTATCACACAGCCCCCCGTTATAGCAAGGATTAGGGTTACAAGGATCCATAAACTCTGATGCCATGGTGTCCACTTCTGAGACATGAAAAACAAAGGCACATGATGTTTTTTACTGTTACAAATGAGCACACATGTGGAAATATCTCGAAAAATTTGCTTTTACTCGTGGAGGTTATTGTGGCTGCAGGTTGGCAAAAGGAAAATCACAAAATTGGAATCTTTAAAAACCACCATCACTTTTAAACAAAAGGAAACCTTTTTAAAAACATCAAAATGTTTAACTATATTTAATACATCTAACAAAAGGAAATATACTTGTATATATTTTTTTTTATACCTTATGTAGCATTATATAAAATACATGGGTAACATGAGCTGGAATGATATTATACTTTTTCAAGTACTTGATTAATACATAAATACATATAATTAACTGGAAAGGCATTCGGTATAGCCCATACCTTCACCACTCAATGCCTCATCCAGTAGAACATATCGGGGCCAAGCAAGTTTTGAAATATCATGCTATATATCATGTTTAGCCACATCTCTCAATGGTGAAGAATAACTTTAAAAATTAAATAAAATTCTCATATCCGGATCTGGATACTGTTCTTCACCAAAATCGAATCAATTCATCCTTCACACCACACAAAAAAATTTATTCTTCAAAAAAAAATCAAAGCTGCCAAACCATGTGACTTATAACGTCATCGGTGGAGAACTTTTGTTTCTTAAGGATAGGTGATGAAACCTGTAATTTTCGCCTCAATTTGTTCAGCGATTTTTGAAAAGACAATTTTTTGAAGGCTTTTATGTTGAAAAAAATATGGCTGCCGAACCATGCGACTAATGATGTCATCAATATTTTCCCCCTATAAAATTTATCCCTAGATGACCTGCAAACATTTTCATACTGATCGGATAAAGCGTTTGGCATTTGCAATTATGGCATCATAATGAAGCCACTTATGAACTCATCAAAAAAAAAAAATCACACTTGTTTCCCATGGGGAGTACTTCACAGGTGCCAAGTTTAAATTTTTTTCCAAGGAGCGGTTTCAGAGATAGAGGTCCAACATTTTTCCCTTTTTCCAACATGGCTGCCACACCACATGACCTCTGACATCATAATTATCATTAGCCCATTCTTCATGAGTAGTTGCACCCATGGTGAAAATTTTGTGTCAATCGGATAAGCAGTTGCAGAGAAAACTGAGAAAATTAACATGGACAGATGTACGTATGGACGGACAGACAACCCAAAAACATAATGCTTCTGGCGACGTCGTCAGCGGAGGCATAAAAACTTATCGGATCCAGATCTGGATTCGGATCTTCACCAAAATCGGATCAATTCATCCCTGCCACACACACAACCTGCCCACCAAGTTTCGTCTGAATCCATCCCTAACTTTTTGAGGTATCATGCTATATATTGTTTTTGGCCCTCTCTCTCAATGGTGAAGAACAGCTTTAAAAATTCTAGCATCTGGATCTGGATCTTCACCAAATCTAATCAGTTCATCCTTGTCACACACCCAACTTGCCCACCAAATTTCATCTGAATCTGTCCCCAACCTTTTGAGATATCCTGCACACAAACAAATAAGCAAACAGACAGGGGCAAAAACATAACCTCTGTCCCCCTTCAGTGGGAGAAGGTAATAATAAAATATTTTTTATAATTATGTGAGTAACCAAACAACAATTAATTCTGTGAGTAACAGGAGCTCTGGATCCACAAGACAAATTGCATTTCTCAGAATTCAAAGCTTAGGGTTAGCAAATGAAATGTATGTTCATTTATTTCATACCCACACCCATATGTTTCTTCAACCCACACCTAGATGTATCTAAATACTGCATCCAAACGTATCTCAACGACCACACCTACACCTACCTTAATCACTCTCCCACATGTATTTTGAACCCTCAACAACCTTACACCTTGTGTTTATTAAACTTGCACAAATCTTAAACCTGCACACACACACACACACACACACACACACACACACACACACACACACACACACACACACACACACACACACACACACACACACACACACACACACACACACACAAACACACACTACACTTGAGCCTATGGCATTGATGCATGGCCCTGCTCACACAGGCAATATGCTCATGCACACACAGTGGATGCGCCCACATCCACGCCATTGATACGGCCACGCCCACGCCGGTGATATGACCAGGCCCACGCAGGCGATACACCTTCACCCACATGCCATCAATATACGCCCACACCTTTGACATTGATGCACGCCCACACCCACACATTTGACATACACTCAAGCACACACAAGCGATATGCTCGTTGGCAAAACGATTTGTTCATTCTCATTTTTCTATAAAGATTTGTTCATTCTCAAATTCCTTCAATAGTTTAATTTTCTTTGCACAATAATCCCCACCGGCATAGCCAAGCTGAGGCAGACGAGGCAGTTGCCTCATCGCTCATTTCCTGAAATATGATCTGGCCTGAGCCCTCTGGCCAGCTGAGCTCCCATTTTGAACATTGAAATTAGCCAAGAATAGGTTTCTGGGCATCAAAAATGCATTGGCTTCTGGGGGCCTTGAGCGGCCCCGAGACCCCTCGTTGTAGTGGCTTCGCGCCGTTGGCGCTCGCAACGCTGCGCTCCACGCACCGTCACATCAACCAAGTTCACCTCTTTTCGCTTCATCGCTTTTGGACCTCTGGCTACGCCCCTGATCCCCATCTAAAATATTTAACAATAAAACATTTGAATCTTTATATTTATTAAGATACCCCTTTTGTGCCATTATGAAATGATAAACTTCTCTTAATGCTCTTGTTTGACCACCTCCTGAGCCACATATCATTTTGAGATTATAGTAAATTGTTTTTCCATTGTTCAATTGATAACCATCAAAGTTTTCAGTCCATTCAAGGATATTTATTTTTTTCTTTACATCCTCTAACTTACTAGTTATTATATTTATTCGCTTATTTGTTTTATTTACTTTTGTTTTAGTTATTTTTTCAATAAGACTTATTTGATATTTTTCACATTCATTATGTTTTCCATTTATATACCAAGACTGAGATTTTCTCCACTCTTTAGTTTGATTAATACTTGATTTGACCATATATATATTGTGAAAAAACGTGGCGGTAGCCCTTATAAACCCTAACCCACAGATGATATGCTTGCATACAGAGTCAATATGCTCGGTTTAAGATGCACCAATGCACATTGTAAACCAATGCTCAAGAGCATCTTAAACAGACACTCACATAGATCAAAAAGCTGTGGCTACATGTTATTTTTTTATCCTGCGCGTTTACTAGACCCGTGCATTTCGAAAGTCTGCGCCAATACATTTTTCAAACCATTCTTAAACCTTGTGCATAAGCCTGGTGTTGGGTTAGCAGTTAGGGTGGCTGGCTTGGAATCTTATGGTCCTGAGATTGAGCCCCATTGGCCACTGAATCAACAACAGGTGGGATTGACTCAGCCTGCCATCATTCCGAGGTCGGCAAAATGAGTACCAGTGTACTGTTACAGGGGCACATCATCAGAGGCACAGCCATGCCCCAACAAAATTATAGCGACCCGGCAGAAAAGCTGCCAAACAGAAGAAGAAGAAAAAGAAAAAGAAAAAGGAGAAGGAGAAGGAGAAGGAGAAGGAGAAGGAGAAGGAGAAGGAGAAGGAGAAGGAGAAGGAGAAGGAGAAGGAGAAGGAGAAGGAGAAGGAGAAGGAGAAGGAGAAGGAGAAGGAGAAGGAGAAGGAGAAGGAGAAGGAGAAGGAGAAGGAGAAGGAGAAGGAGAAGGAGAAGGAGAAGGAGAAGGAGAAGAAGGAAAACCTTGTGCATGCATTTCATAGACCTGTAGTAATAAATCTCACACAAGGTTTCAACCCCTACATATAGTATTGTAATAGTGGACTGTGGGTGGACACGTGAGTAGGGTGAATAATACACTGATTCTGGCTCACTTTCCCCCATGTTAATGAATGGGGGATTTTCAGCGATTCATTTTTTTTTCCCTAAAAATAAACCTCCTTTTTATCCCAAGGTATATTTATTTGTCTCCCCTTTTAACCTAGGGGCACTCTTTTCAAATAACCAATAAAATAAGATAAAGATTTGTTCAAGTAGTAAAGTGGTAATGTGATTTGTTAAACGTGATTCTAAAGAAATATCTGAAACATGTAAGCATTGGGGCACTGTTTTTCAAATAACCAATGCATATTGTTTAGCTCACTCATTGAACCTATAAACATTTCTTCATTCTCAAATTCCTTCAATAGTTCAATTTTCTTTGCACAATAATCCCCATCTAAAATATTTAAAAATAAAACATTTGAATCTTTATATTTTTTAAGATACCCCTTTTGTGCCATGATGAAATGATAAACTTCTCTTAATGCTCTTGTTTGACCATCTCCTGAGCCACATATCATTTTGGGATTATAGTAAATTGTTTTTCCATTGTTCAATTGATAACCATCAAAGTTTTCAGTCCATTCAAGGATATTAATGTTTTTTCTTTACATCCTCTAACTTACTAGTTTTTTAATTGATTCACTTATTTGTTTTATTTACCTTTGTTTTAGTTATTTCTTCAATAAGACTTATTTGATATTTTTCACATTCATTATGTTTTCCATTTATATACCAAGACTGAGATTTTCTCCACTCTTTAGTTTGACCATATATATATATATATATATATATATATATATATATATATATATATATATATATATATATATATATATATATATATATATATATATATATATATATTGTGAAAAAACATGGCGGTAGGCCTTAAAAACCCTAAGCCATCTTCCCATCGTTAAAACACAATCTATTCTACACACTCGATCATACAATATCCATATGGAACACAATCTATTCCATTATCTAAAATAAATCTCTTAGCATCAAAGGCTCCTAATGCCTTTTTATTTACTTCTTTACTATGTATCTTATGTTTATAACTTCTTATTGTATTTATTTTCCTATATTCTTCTTTCTTATTCATCAAACCTGAAAACCTTAAAAGACAGAATTGGAAGAAGAGAAAAAAAACATAAAAATATATATTGTTCGTTCTGGGAAGAAAGTGCAGGAAGGTTCTTACTCTACCTTTCTACTTCATCAAACCTGAAAGTCTTAAAAGACAGAATTGGAAGAAGAGAAAAAAAAACATAAAAAATATATATTGTTGAAATACGTATTGAAAAAAAAAGACTGTGTTGGGCGAGGGTTGGGGTTGAGATTTTGAATGTGAGGGTTGGGTGGGGGTTGAGATTTTGAATGTGAGGGTTGGGGTTGAGATTTTGAATGTGAGGGTTGGGGTGAGGGTTGACATTTTGAATGTGAGGGATGGGGTTGAGATTTTGAATGTGAGGGGGGGGGGTACATACGCGCGCGCACGCACGCACGCACGCACGCACGCACGCACGCACACACACACACCAACAAACAAAAGTTAAGCCGTGACTTCAGTTGAGGATTCTGTGTTTTGGGTTCACAGATCTAAGAACGTCCCCCATTGCACACACATCAACAAACAAAAGTTAAGCCTTGACTATTCAGTTGAGGATTCTGTGTTTTGGGTTTACAGATCTAAGAACGTCCCCCCTTGACACACATTATATACGGCAGTGCCACCTGTTATACACCTCGGACTTGGCCCTCGAGTGTCCACAACGGTGTATAGTAGGAGGGAGTGAAGCGCCAACCCATTGCTCCCATGGGTATTATCTGCTTAGTTTTGTCTTTTGTAATTCCTGTGAATAAAATGAACCTAAAATCTCTTCCCCTTCTAAATCATATATCTTATAAGTCCAAGGAACCACATCTATTACATCAACAATTTTAAAAAGTTCGTTCGTCCATCGCTTTTTATAACCTTTTTCAAAATGAGATTTCCACCAATATATTCTTACGATATCACCAACTTTGAACTTAGGTTTTCTGATATTAATCACTTTTTCATATTTTAATTTTGTAAATGTTTCTGATGGTTTCATATTCGTTTACGTGTGAATCGTGTCATTATACTTATCCACAATATCCTGAATAAAAGATGACCATTGTTGTGTGAATTTCTTATATAGTGTCTTTTAAGGTACGATCTTTTTCACTATCATAATTTGGAAGATATTTATTATTTGCTTTAGCATATCTTTTTGAACATACTTGTGATATTCCTCCTCTCTTAGACTTCTCAATCATCAAAAGCATAGCTACATCATTGATTAAATCTATATCCTGTTATTTTTTAGATAATTCATAAATGTCTTGTTATAAAACTCTCTACCCTCATCAGTCCACAATTTTTTTAGGTTTTCTCTTACAATTATTAAATATCTGTTGAAAGGCTTACATAAGAGTATTTCCTGTTTTGTTTTTTTAAAGGGACGACCCACGCATATCTACTCCTCAAATCGATAATGGTTAAAGCATACTTGTACCCCTCATCATTATTGAGTTCAATCAAATCAGCGGACCAGATATAATCAACTTCCTTGGAATAAACCTTCCTTCTCTGAAACTTTGTGAATATTGGTTTATGTAATTCATCAGCTAATTGCTCTTCAGTCTTAATGACATCATTTGAGCCTATGTTTTTTTTTAATTTCCAAGCCCATGTTTCAATTTAGCACTGATCATCTTCTTCACGATGAACCTATCAACTTTTTCTCTCAAGGTTGGATTATGTATCAGAGAGAAATTATACAACATTTCTCTATCGGCTTCATGCTTTTCTTCCAAAGTTGTGGTATTCCCATAATCAATATCATGTCTCATGCACACTTCATCAACCCTATTGATGGGCTTACTCCATGATTTAGGATTGTCTGCCTCATCTAATCTTTTATCCAAGTTTGTGCCTGGACCACAGAAAGAATATCCCAGTAGATGTAATTCCCCTGGTATTCCAGTAGTTGTAAATTTACTTCCTGAGAAAAACTTTTGTACATCTCCTCCACGTTTGTGTTTGGAGATAAATTGACACTTTTTTGAATCACACACCGAACATGTACCTTTTTGTATAACCCTGTTATTTTTACTTTTAAAATATGAAATATTTTTAGTATTAGTTTTCTTTTTACATTTGAGACAATAACTCATTTATTTATGAGAAAAATTCCTACAGAGTGCAAAAACTTTTTTAGTTTCCAACATGCGCATTTGAATCTTAATTTTTAAAACATAAAGAATCCTTACAAACGTCTTTACTCTCTCCTCCATTTATTTAAGAAAAAAATGAAAAAAATGAATCAAAGTCAATATCTTGTCCTTGAAAACGATGTCAATAGTCTTGTTGAAAATATTGCAAATAGACTTGTCAATTCTTTGTTTTCCTCATCGGTACGTTGAGATTCATTTATTTTCTGTAATACCCCCAATATTTTTTTTATCTCACTGGTTTCCATATTTTCATATTTATTCATTCTCACTCTTTCCTCCCTCTCCTCCTTCTATCTCATCTCTCTCTCGCTCTCCTCCTTCTCGCTCTTCTCCTTTTCCTCCTCTTCAACTCCTTCCTCGTCCCTTACTATCCTTGAATCGCTTACACCCCATAGAATATCATACATATTGTTACGGATTCGCGCCCGCCGGCGTGCTGACGGCCACGTAACTCGAATCGCGGCACGTCGCCCACCGGACGGACAATCCAGTCGTGACCCTCTCGGACTAACGCCGGGAACCAGTCACGGGTGGACCTTTCGGTCTCACCGCGATCGAGCCAATCAGCCCCCGCGTGGGATAGGGTTGCTCGCCAAATTCGACCTACCTAAGTACCCACACGGAGGGTAGACCGGGCGATCGCACCTCGCTGCAGGTCGACTTCGGACACGGGCCACTTAAGCGACCCGTTCCGTACTATCGGGATAACAGAGCGGTGTTATCGTCGGCCTCGACGGTTCGATTAATTATCGGGCGTATTCAGCCCACTACCAACCCTTTACGTGAAGTAAGATGGGGATTCAATAGAGGAAAAGACGAAGCGAAGCGGGAAACAGTTCAACAATAAAGCACATTTATTCGCGATGAACGGAAAGCACACATATTCAATTCCACCAAAAGCACATAGAAAAGAGGAAAAACACAATGCAATTTTACACAAAAAGCAAATGCGACAATGCAGATCTAATACTGATTACGCGAGCACACGGCAACACTTATACAATTTTACTTCACAGACGGCGCCGACAACACATATCCAAAACCAAGAAAAAGAACACCCTCAAGGATGAGGCGGGCCTGAGGCCGAGACCGGGTCGGGCCTACCCGTCTGGTGATGAGACGCGGAGCGGCGATGGTGCCTCAACTCCGCGGGCCTCGCGGACAGTGTCTGGTAGGGGGTGGGAAAAGGGGCCCCCTTGGTCGCACTATCTCAGCGCGGGGGGAAACAGGAGGGGGTTGCTGATGCTCGGGGGAAAGGAGGATTTTTACTCTGCCTCGAGTCCCGCGACGAGCGTCTCCACCTCGACCAGGTCGCGCCGTCGGCCTCCCTGGTGTGCAGCTCCCGGCACGACGTGAGCACCCCCTCGTCTGCCTTCGCCGCCTCTCCACAGCTCCGTCCTCTTCGCTCCGACTCCAACGCACACGACGACGACGACCAACTCCTTCTTGCTTCTTCTTCCCAACTCCACCGACTGCGAAGTCTTAACTCACTCGACTGACGAACGCGGTCGCTTATATAAGCCCCGTGGCTTCGCCTTTGACCCCCTGCCTTCGACCTTTCACCTCGCACCCCATTGGCCCGAGAAAAAGTGGGCGTGAATGCATTTTGATCCATGAATTTGCATATAGCGACCGCCCTCCAACGCCCTGGAGGCGGGGCCAAATCGCCCCTCGCTCACCGATTGGACGGAACAAAAGTGGGCGTGTGTCGTTTTTGATCCGTTTTTGGAGCGGAAAATCCGTGGTTTTGTACACGCTGTTCGGCGCGCGCCCTGCACGAGTCCAACACCGGTACCCACAAGCGGCGCAAGAACAGTGGCGATGCGACGGTTGCGAGGTGTGACGGGAAAGGTCGTGGCTGTTGTGGTGACGCGGCGTTGTGGTGGGTGGTTGATGTTGTGACGACTGTTGAGACGCGGTTGGCGGTGGTAACCATGGCGGTTGGTCCAAAATAAAGATAGTAAAAGAAAAACGGCTATCCTGAAGAGTCGCAGCACGCATGAATGACATTTATTCCCACTAGACAACGGGTTTGGGCTTAACTACACATATACTTACCGAGATATCTCACCTAAGGGACCTGAATGGTGGTTTGCGAATTTGGTAACCACAACAATATATTCATCGGGATTTCTTGTTATTCCTGTATCCAAAATATATTTTTTTTACAACAGGAAACCAATAAAATTTTATTTTGAATTTCTAAAAGAGCCTTACGTTTTCTTAACTTTATAATTTTTTCATTATTTAACATTTTAATTTAATCCAAAGTTGTTGGTTTATCAACATCAGCATAATGCCAATCTTTTATTGAAAATACCTCATTCTTATGTTGAAGAACATATTTATTAAAATACCGAATACCCTTTTCTTAAAGGTATGCTTGGACACAGAAATGATAATTTTATTGAAGTCTTCTTGCTGTCATTTATGTATTAGAAATATATGTTAGAATAATATTATGACACGAAACACCTCCCCATCTTCCCATAGTTAAATCATTTTGTATTTCCTTACTTATTATATATAATCCTGTTTTTTCTTTTTTCATGATATAAACTAGGGCAAAACCATTATTATATTTACCCTTATTAGATCATTTTATTTGTTGTTTACTAATCGTGGCTCCACAAAACTCATTCTCTATACCAAGTGGATAATATTCTTCCTTACGAGACTGATTTAATTGTTCCAGGTCTTCCAGGTCAATTTTAAATGATCAATTATACCCTAAATCATTCATATCATACCCCCATTGTTCTATTCTCATACAAACGATACGCCCTTCTTTTTAAAAATTTATTTTAATTCAAACTGTGAATTCTGTATGAGCTGGAGATAAAATCAACACTTCTGTATCTTTGGAATACACGGCCGTTTTATTTAAGAATATATATATTGTGATAAATCACTTAATCTCACAAAGTCATTCGTGTCAGTCGGGCTTAGATAATTTTTTAATTTATAAGCATTTTTCATATTAATATTTTTGGTTATACTACATTTCTGTCGTTCAGCCTGCGCCTTTGTGTAATCATTTGATAAATCAATATCCAGTTCTTGGGATACACCAAAGATAGAATCATCTTTACCAAAATAAGTCATTTATATTAGATTAAAAATAGTCATAAATTTTTTTATTTTTGTTGAGTTGAAATAACACATATAGACATAATTGACCACAACACTTGGAATTTAATTATTGGACTTGAAATGTTTGATGAACACCATTCTGTAATAATTTTATGACTTCAACAGGTGGTGGAAGACCAAAACTATCAAAATAATATTTGTCTTGACTATTAAAAATACAAACCCAATGAGAACTGTTCCCATTATTATGTTCTAAGTTCATAATAATATTCTTTGTATGTTTAGGCACGTTTGTTAATTCCTCTCTCATACAAATAACCACATTATGAATTTTTAATTTCTTACAATATTTGACAAGTTGTAAATTTGATGTTGCATTCTTTCCAAATTCTTTAAACCACTCATCAATGCTCATTTATTTATTAGAAAGATATAATCCATTACCCCTTTTAGTTAATTTTACACCTGCTTGTGTGATAGAAGAAAGCATATCTCCAACTAACAATCTCGCTTTTATCAGGCAGACCTTCAAGTGTTTCAGCAAAATCTACAATTACACCACTTCCACTAATTTGTTTCTCCAACTCTTTGTTATGTCTTTCCAATTCTTTTTGAGCCCGGAGTTGAGCCTTCCTTTCGTTGGCAGTTTTCACCGCCGTTGAAATACCACCCGTCAATGCTCCAACCGCACTTAAACCAGCAAATAAAGGAATTAGAAATGGGAGAAATCCTCCACTCGTCTCTCTTATTGAATATTTTTGCAACATTGGTTTTGTCATTTTAATTTTAAGTGAGCCAGTATCGTTCAAGATTTTAACCTGTTCTCTTGTGAGCAAAACATCAATTCTTACTGCTCCTTTTCTCTGAATTGTATTAACGTTAATCGTACAAGGCTTTTGATTTTGAACACAAGATGATAGTTTATGAAGATTGATTTGATTAACATATACCCCAGTTGATACTTTGTCACTCATTTATTTAACAAAAAATTATGTGAGACTAATCATTACACCATTATCTGTATTAATCTGTAATTCTGTTTCTTCCAAAAGCAAACAATATGTATCAACTTCTTCACTCTCTCCTCTTTCAATGTATAGGGAAGTATCCACTCTATCAGACTTTCTAGTTTCCTTTTGAACACTCATCAAATGCATAGATTGTATACGAACTTTTAAATGCTGTCATATCCAAAATAGGTTCTTTATTTCCATTACTTTCACACACCTTTTGGTAAGACTTGTATGCTTCAGCAAAATCATTTTTTTCCCAATTAATTTCCAATCTATCTCGTGGATAAAATGTTCCATCGAGAGAAACACGATGTTGTTTCACCTTCGCATTATCACTCAATGCATTATTCTTATCAGTCGCAGTATCACCATCTGTTTTTCAAAAAATGATCCACAGATATCGTGGCTTTCCTTCCAGAACACCCAAATTCCACGTGTAAGTGGTTTGGTTTAGTTTAACGTGTTGACATCTTCTTTTGAGGTCAGGTATGATACACTGAGTGGTTTCTTTGAGTTAAGTCTTCTGTTCAACATCTCTTCTGTTTTAAGATTAGGAGTATATTCACTAAGATACCAACTCATTTCATCAATTACAAATTTATTCTGATCACCAAAAGCACTACCAACACCAAAAAGTAATCTATTTTCATTATCATTCCTTTGCAGTTGAAATCTAATTTTAAGACCATACAGAACTTTATAATGATCACAAAATCCAAATATACATTTAAGAGGAACTGCCACAGTAAAACTATTAACTGCTTTTGTATCATCAGTATACGTTCCTTTCCTTTGAGTATATCCAGGGTCTGTGGTTGTTCCCATTGACATATCAGGAATAAAACCTTCGACAGCCCCCTTTCCCATTCTATCACTGAATGTATATAGTAGTGTAAATTTCATCATTTCAGATACAGCAGAGACATAATCAACCGTTTCAACTTCTGGTGTTCTCATGTACAAACCAACACTATAAAACATTTTCCAGAAGAAATAATTTACGAGTGTAGCGTTTATGTTATTCCCAGCCTTAGTGAATGAACTTTCAGATAGATTCAAATAAGTTTGTTGATTATTTATTTCAAAACTTTTTGTACCATTTGCATTCCAGTCTGTTCCAGTTATTGCATTTACCTTGAAGTAATCTTCTTTCTTAGTGGAGTTTGAGATGATAATAGTATCATCCAAATCATAGATACTATCAATTGCTTCCATGCTTGCATTTATTTAGGAAAAAAGATGTTTAAACTTTTGAAACCCTGACCCAAGTATTTGAATGATTTTCTGTCGTTCTTGGGGAGAAAAATGAATTTTGCCTTTCTGAATTTCTATAAATTGCTTGTAATTTATGAGATTCCTTTTGGGCATCTTTTATGCTCTTTACAGCACTTGCTACATTTCCCACAGCAGAAGCAGTTGAACCAATTAGGTCTTTATGTTTATGAATAGTTGAACCAATACCCATTAGAGTATCAATTATCCCATCTCCTCTAAATTGATGTCTGACACCCCTTTGTCTCTTATGTTTATAGTATCCTCTACCAAGATACATACCTTCACCCTTGTAGTATGGGGAAACGAACATCCCATCCCCTGTAATTATTTTATATTTTCCCAACTCGTGTTTCCTCACAATAACCATCGTATTTATTTATTGGAAAGCCACGTAGGTGAAGTCTGATGGATATAACTTCTCCATTAAAATAAATCATATGACTATCTTGGTCGGTTATCCTAAAATTTACTCTGTGAATGGTTTTTCCTGACACAGGGAGATAAACCAAATTTTTGGGTTCCATATTGAATTTATAACCAATTGGGGTTGAGTATGCACTGAATGAAAATACTGTCTTTGTTTTTATTCCATCATTACAAGCACCATCAATCAAATCACAGTGAATTAATACCGAATTTATTCCTGAGGATATTTGAATGATATTATCACTGTAAAACGTCCCATGAGTTTCAATCTTTTTTGAGGAGAAACCCAATTACTCTCGAAATGAATTATCAATTGTGAAAATCTATAACAATATTTTTTGGTTCATCACCCTGTTCTTTCATAAGACGAACAATTTCGGAAGATATATGAGAAATCGCATATGCTCCGGGTGAGACTGCTATCGTTTTGTATCCACTTCCCGGATTATAACTAAACTTGTCATTTTTATCAGTTATATTAAATAAGGTATTATAAGTTTCCATGGGCAATAAAGATGCCTCATATTCTTTTGTTGGGTCAAGTTGTGGTGGGTATGAAAATGAAGATGTTGCTTGTTGTGAAATTAAAACTAAGGATTGTGCTTCTCATCTTATTTAATATGAGATAAAATGTCTTTATATTGATATTTATTAATTATTTTAATGTTCATCAACTGGTCTAAAATGGCTGATGCTTCATTAAAACAATTGTTATTTCCAGCCTTCTTACTACCTAACAACAATAACAGTCTATTAACTAATTGTGATGGGTCATTAGGAAGAAAACTAACACCTGAACCAAGGATACTTAAAGCCTGAATAATGTGTTTCTCCTTCTCATTCTTGCCATGTTTACCAGAAAGACTAACCCTATAATTAACAGAGTTCAGAAGATCAATATATACTCTATCATCATTATTTTTCATATCCAATGGTTTATCAAAATACTTTGATTCACCCCTCACAGTTGAACCTTGTCTTCCATCTTTTGTGAGAAGAAACATTAATCTCGGAGTTAGTTTAACAGGGGGTTGAGCAGAACCCAATAACTTTAATTCATCATTGAATATCAATACCTTTTCTTGAACAAGATTAAATATTGCTGGTTGTTCTGTTGGAATGAGTCCTGCTTTGGTCTTTGAATCCGCTGAATATTCATTGTTTTGAAGAGCATTCACAATATAATCAGCGGGGTGATTAATCTCTTCCAGTTGTTGAAATAATCCTTCATCATCATATTCTAATTCTCCGATATGCTCTAATTCTTCCTCCGTCATTTGACTGAAATCTTTTATCATTTGAAGTTTTTTCGGAGTATATTCTATTGTGGGAACTGTGGAAACATCTATAATTTTTTCTTTGGAAGTTTTTAAAAGTGGTTTAAAAAATTTCTCTTGTTTTCTTTCAAATGTTTCTTCACCCATTAGTTTCTGTCTGCGTTTCTTCTTTTTGTCTTCCTGTTGTTTTACAACTTTTGAAACCAACTCTTGATGTTCCTTAAATCTTCTTGCTCTTTCTTTCGCATCCATTTATTTATTGGAAAATATTATTTAATATCTCATCTTGTTTCACAACAATATATTGATATTTTTCAGTCATGTGCTGAATGTAATCCCCAAATTCCTTTTTACTACATAATATAGAACAATTATCTCTCCAAAAATTGTTTATATCGATTGAATTTAACTTGAATAAAATAAAAGTATTAGCATTGTTTCTGATGGAACGACGAGGAAGTTGAAAGTACGATTGACGAAGATAAATACAATTACAAGAAGAATGTCTCCCTCTTGTGTAGTAGCTGTCCATTACCATTTGGTTTCTGTCATTAACACAATCATCAAAGATAACGAGGTTCTTTTTTGATTTATCCAAATCTTGGGGAGACGGTATATCATCCGTATTATCACTAAGAATTCAAGTTATCGGTTTTGATTTCTTTTTACATCTCTGTGTATCACAAAATAGTTGTATTATATCTTCAGTGTTATAATCATTTAGGCTTTTTTGAAGTTTAAATAAACCGATTATATCTTCTTTTTGAAGACCAGCATTAAAACCTTGTGAGAGTAGTTGATACTCTGGTTGAAAACTCGACTTTGTGAAAATTATTAAATTATCATAATCTAAAAAGTTGGGAGTCAGGAGCATCTTCAAAAGTAAGCAGGTTTTTCCGCATCCGCTTGAACCAACTATGAGACATCTTCATGAATTTGGGAGATTTTTATGGTTGTTAAATTTTATCTTATTTTCCCAAATGGGTAACCCAAACCCTAACCCCAAACAGTTACAAATTTAGCAAAGGGTGGACCTAAAGACTATACGCCATCTGCCGGGAAAGCCAAAAGGATCTATATTTCAGTTTCTGATGTTCTGACACACTCAAACAAGATCTGTCGCCTCCAGGCGGTTCGCTGTTATAAAGGATGGGGGCTGAGTAATAACCCGGGGCAACGAGCTGCGTATTTAAATCTCCGAATGACGACTTTTCGTGCCAATTTATAATGCCCGTGGTCTGACCCTCGTCGTTAATTACTTTTCCGAATCTGAACCGCACGCATACCAGGCCAACACAGCAGTGAGAAAAACAGGATTTATTAGGGAACAATGTGGAGGGAAGAACAGGAAACAAATACTGATCAATAATTTATTTTACGTAGATGTCCCACGTGCCTACGTCATCTCGATGGCTTACACAAAATACGTTATGGCCCAATCACTCACACGCACTAAAGACAGGGAGAGATTACGAGACAGGGAGAGATTACGAGACAGAAAGAACCTTCTCCCTGTGTGATGCTTGCATTGGGTAGTGATGGCTTGAGGCAGTGGTCTCAGCAGGACAGAGAAGACAGGGGAAATTACGGCCGGTCTCATGGCTCCCGGGAAATGCACATGTGTGCTTCTCTGCCTGACACCCGGATGCTTGTCCTCAAGGTTTAGCTTCTAATTCTCTTTCGTTCACAGCCATCTATCTCCATCGTCCAACTCGTGCTATCCTATATCGGGCATGCAGGGCTCATCTCAAAACACCATTCTCTCCTCACTGTGAAACTGGCTCTGAACTCTACTTCTACCATTTCCCCCCACCACTCCGTCTTTATTTCCTCGCGACCGTGCATAGCTGCTCGCTCATTGGCTCGCTGCCTAGCTTCTCGTAACTTCCAGTGGCTTTTGAGGTTCCTCATAGCTTTACGTCCTTGAGACTTCCAGTCATGGCAGGGCTCTTACCTTGTGCATGATTGCAAAGTCTTGCTTTTTGCCTTCCTTGTGGGAGTGAATTTGGTGGCTTGCAGAGTTGGAAACGATATATTAATGCAGACACAGACATTTTGCAAAGGAAATGACTTAAACGATTAATGGGGGGAGAAATGGTGGCTTTAGACATATCACGAAAGAGGGGGGAGGGTCATGTTTATTGGCTTCTGAATACACCGACACATGTCCTATCATTTTGCACAGAAACCACACACTTATGCTGGACGTTAATGAATGGCATAACTAGTCTATCTTTTGTTAGACTCCCATTATCTCTTTATGGTTGTCCCTGCAACAGTATCATGAAAGAAGTGTCAATAAAAGGCACTCCAACTGAACAAATAAAGCAATATTGCTTTTCCATCAAAGTTTAACAATTTGAAAAACTTTTTTTTAAATCACAATTCATGAGTACATAAATTAATTTCCTTCATTGAATAAAGAATACATTCTTAAAGGTCCCTGCATTGTCAAAGTAGCATTTCAAAGACATACCTTCTTCACAGGTCAATCCACGAAACCTCTTGGGGCATTTGCAGGTGAAATCATCAAGAGAATCCCCTCTGGCAATGGGTTCACATGATCCTCCATTAGCACAAGGATTCAAATCACAAGCACCTGTGCCATGGCAAATCCACAGATAATAAAGAACAACAGTAAACATTCAGTAGGGGTAAACACAAAGGCAACTGTTTGGTTATTTAAAAAAAAAAAACCCCAAAAAACATACTGTAGCTGAAATGAATAAGTGAAAGCTTCATCAAGAAGGTTTGTGTGGATTTGTTTCAGGGTTGAAAAGAGAACAAATTTGGAAGCATTTTGAGATGTATGCATGTACTTGGGGAAGAAATAGTCAGTGCAAGCCACAGATGGGTCGTCATGAAAAAGGGGACTGGTACGGATGGATGGGCAGTGATGATTGCGATTGCTACTTCAGGTGGATCATCATGGTGAAGGGAGTTTGTTGGGACAGGTATTTGTGGTGAAGGGGGATCCCCAGGACAGGTCGTCGTGGTGAAAGGGACTCGTCGGGACAAGTCTTCACGTGGGTGAAATGGAATAATCAGTGTGGGTAATCGTGGTGAAAGACGGTCGTTGGCACTGGTGAAGAAGGCCCATTGGGATGGGTCGTCATGGTGAAAGGGCCCTGATGGGGCAGGTTGCCTGAATGAGGACTTTCTATATACAGTATAATGCCATTTTGATTGCTGACACTATAAATGTAATTTTATTTCTCCACAAGAGTAAGGCTAAATTGACAGTGGGGAAGTGGAGCAATAATTAGGTGCAACCAGCAAGGGAATAAACGAACAGGAAAGGTTGAGAGAGAAAGAAGGGGAGGAAATAATGAAATCAACAAGTAAGAGGGTTGGGTGATGAAGGGTTAATAGGGGTAATGAAGATCATGGGTCATGATGGAGGTTGACACAAGGTAGGTGCTGGTGGTGCACTGCCTGCTTGAAGCCTTGGGAGGGAAGAGTGGGGAAGAACATCCTCTGGAACGTGATTCCATAGACAGGAGAAGCAAGGAACAAGGGACTTGGTGTGCTGTGAGTGGAAATTGGACATGTAATTGAAGAATACTAATGTACAATTGTTTAGAGTGAGGTTGAACACAGATGTGGAGGAAAACAAATCAGGGTAAATAACAAATCAGAATGTGCGGCATAATCGGGATCCCTGTAGTGCCACAACACAAGAAAAGTAGGCATCACTTTCATTATGAAGAAAACATCTAATTTCATGTGCTTCTATGCTAAGTCCTCTGTAAGTCAGGATCATTAAAAGCATGCTTTATTTCCATAAATAAATCCATAAGTAAATCATTGCCTCACCACTTGTGGTATTGATTAAACAATGGATGTCAATGTAGCCAGGTGGACAAACACACAACCAAACTTGAGCTTCCTCGTTCTTCACACATTCACCTCCATTGTAACATGTATTTTCATTGCACTGCTTGATGCTGTATTCGATGTTTGGTGGAGTAGCTGCAAGAAACAAAAGATGATATTACAGACACAATTACAACAAAAAACTCACCACAGATCACATGATCCTATTACTCAACTAGAACGGCACTTGGTAGAGCACATACCTCTGCCAGGCTGAACAGTTTACGTTTTGTATCCCACTGATAGCCGGATCTGGATCCGGACCTGAACCAAAATCGAATCACCTTGTTCTTGTCACCAACAAACTCATCCACCTAATTTTGTCATAACTCATCCACAACTTTTTGAGATGTCATGCTATATATAGTTTTTGGTCCCATCTGTCAATGGTAACGAATCACTTAAAACATTCTCGTATCCGGATCCGGATCTTTACCAAAATCGAATCGATTAGTCCTTGTCACACATCCAACATGTTCGCTGTCCGTCCTCTGAATCCGTCCAAAACTTTTTTGAGATATCCTGCTCACAGACAGACAGGAGATAAAACATAACCTCCAGCAACCTTCAGTGGTGGAGGTAATGAAGGCTCACAAATCATTCACAGAACCTCAGCAGACCACACTGGCTATTAGGAATCAGGAGCCATTCAAGGAGGCCAGCCCTGGATCCAAAAATTGAATTTATATTCAGCCATTGGACCAGAAGAAAGGTTTAATCTCGTGAGAGACATCGTTTTGAGTTTTGAGTTTGACGTCATGCCTCTTGGCCTCACCAATGCACCAGCCATGTTTTATCACCTCATGCAACTAGTGTTGGTGGGGCTGCAGTGAGAAACCTGTGTACCTGAATGGAATCATTATTTTCAGCCACATCATAGAGGAACACTGAAAGCAGCTCCAATTACTGTCCAGGTAGTTGCGAAGTCATGAGTGGGCAAGCAAATTGTGGGTGGCCACCGATTCACCAACTCCACAAAACCATGACAACGGTTAATGGTGAAAAGTATATCCTTTCTGTAGGACCCTGACTGTCAACAGGAACTTGAAGCCTGGAAGGATTTCTTGACAATGGTGCTTACCCCGGCCTTTTCACATTTGACCAGCGTTCCTCCTAGACACA
Organism: Eptatretus burgeri; assembly: GCF_056783735.1. Classification (NCBI taxonomy): domain Eukaryota; kingdom Metazoa; phylum Chordata; class Myxini; order Myxiniformes; family Myxinidae; genus Eptatretus; species Eptatretus burgeri. The sequence continues at coordinate 56,157,406 of NC_140971.1, forward strand.
TGCTGAGACATCATATTCGGGGCTGTGTTAGCACAAAAGGACAAATAAGAGGGTAAGCGGGTGCTAATATAAGCCAGCCACAAACTGAAGGCCAAGGAAAACCTTCAGTACCATAAGGAATCAATTGCTAGTGTCGGTTTTTGTATGTTTGTTTTCCGACATGCACAGCAGAAAGTTTACCTGCTGGGTGGACAACACGGCCCCTGCAGTGGCTGCATGATTTAAAGGACAACACGGGGGCAACTGAAGTACTGGATGGAGATCCAACATGCCGACTTATTCAGGTGGATCATCACCTGGGCCTCGCCCATCACAATGTAGATACTGTGTGTAGGCAAACTGCTGAAATGTAAGAGAAAACTTTGTTGGCTGCATTCAACACTGAGCCATTCACTTGTGCATGGGCACTGTATTTGTCAGGGCAGGAGCTGCAAGTCAGCTTCATCGGAGATGCCTTTTGTATATGGTACTGAAAGTACTGGAGGTAGGTGCATAGCAATGTTAGAGCCTGTACCTCAACCTTGGGTAGAGGCTTTGGGTGTCATTTGGCCTGGTAATGGTCAGGTGGTGGGACGAATGGTGGGTGCTACTGTCAGATACATTGCTGGCATGGGCATTCCACAATACCAATGACCAATCAACAGTTGGTCACAGTGGAATTCACTAAATGCATGTGCAGTTGGCCTGAAGCGTGAGCATTTGCCCATCCACGATGCCTTAACAGTAAGTCAGACATTTTAAAAAGGGCTTCCTGTGTCGAAATGTAACATCACAATGGATGGTAACAGACTAAGTAAGTAAGGATGAGGCAGAGATGATATGGAAACTATGGCAGAGCTTGGAGAGACAAATCCCATTTGTCTGGTGCAAACCCCAGATGGAAGCCATTGTGGAGCACTTTAAGAGGATGCTCAACCCATCTTTGCTCAGTTCGTAAAAGGAAATCACCAGGAATAAGACATACACATCAACAAGGCGTTGTTGGTTTCCCAGACAAGGGTACAAGGCAGCAAGTGTTTTCTGCCATTTTGCCTGACGTACAGGTGCTGCTCCCGGACTGCAAACATGAGGGGGGGGGGATGGTGAATGAACACCTCCAACAAACCAGGCATCACCAGGAGCAAGATGATGATTCGCAGGTGGTGCTATAGTTGTTTACCAAGGGAAGTTGACCTTGGCTATTTAATCCGGCAGTACAGTGGGAGAAGGCAGCTAAGCTGAATCAACCTTGGAAAGATGCCATGTAAATTGTGTTGCCTTATCATTGCACCAACATGGACAATGATTCGAGCAGCGGGCCCTTAACCCTGGTTTTGGCACCATTGGCAAACTTAGTGATTCCTCCTGCAGTCACTGCCCCTCAGGGCAGCCTCTTGTGAAATGGTGAGCAAACTTGATCACAGTGGAAGTTCAACAGGAAGCAGACCTACAGTACAAGTTACAAGTGTGCTCTCTTTTTCTCCACACAACTGTGCTTTAGTTGTTGCGGCAATCATCAGAGCCTCTGTCCCATAGTATCTCTATCGACTTGTTGAAGACTTGACGATCCTCTCCTGGTTCTACTTCTGAGAGACCCGTGTAGTGCATGTCAAGTTCTCAAAAGTTGACGCTTCTCCTCGACCGATGGCAGGATCTGCTTGCTCCTATGATCTGCAGATGAGTATGTGCAATCAGCAGTTGACGTGAATGATGCTACATTAGGAGGAATATTCAGACAATGTTAGTTGTGGTTTAAGCAGGTCTATAAGAGAATAAACAGGTAAAGAAACAAAAAGAAGTAAAATGTCATAGCCCTGTATTTTAGTGTATGGAGTTAAAGGGATAGCCTATATTTATGTACAACTAAAACGGCCACCAGTCTATCAGTCGGCCATCTTTGATCAGGTCGCAAAACAAAGTGAGGTGCACGTGTATGCCATCATATACTGTGCTTGTACCAAGTTTGAACAAAATCGAACTATGCATGTCTGAGAAATGGTTGGGGGCACATTTAAGTAACAAAATGGCCACCAGTCGGCCATCTTGGATCTGATCTCAAAAAGACATGACGTACATGTGTAAACCATCACTCATTATGTGTGCCAAGTTTGAACAACATTGGTAAATGCATGTCTGAGAAATGGTTGAGGATGTGTTCGACACCGGGTTGCTATGTTTTTTTACAACTAAAATGGCCACCAGTCAGCCATCTTGATTCTGATCCCAAAAAAACATGGCGTGCTTATGCAAGCCATCATTCATTATTTGTGTGGCAAGTTTGAACAAGATCGGTAAATGCATGTCCGAGAAATGGTTGAGGACGTGTTTGACACCGATTGTTTTTATTACAACTAAAATGGCCACCAGTCGGCCATATTGGATCTGATGTCGAAAAAAAACAATGACGTGTATATGTATACCATCATGTGTTGTCTTTGTGCCATGTATGAATAAAATTGGTCCAGACATATCCAAGATGTGGTTGCAGGAGCACACAAGCACGCAAAAAATTGAGACCAAATCCATAAGCCCCCATTTCGGACTAAATAAGAATGTCTAGAAAAGAGAGTCGGCTCCTAAGCCAACCACATCACGAAGCCAGAGTTGAAAGCCATCTGCAGACTAGGCATGTTCCACAACATTCCTTGAAAAATCAGAACTACTCAGTTTATGTAAGGCCGTTGTCCATAGCTAAATGGAGTCAGGCTCTCCTGTAAGGGCTGGTACTCCAGCATCACATCTGTCTCTTCTGGAATCTGTGTTATATAAAGTTCTCAACGTTATTGACATCTCCTGCAATGACAGCGAAGCACAATATTTGTTGCTCTCACATCACTGACATTTCAGTTACCTGTTTTTCACTCCTTCTCCGGTCCAGCAACCCCTGCTCTCTCAGCCCTCTTAAATCCTGAAAAAGAAACTCCAGGATGCATGTGTTCTTCCAGTCACCCCCGACTGGTCAAACTCCCCAAATTGAAGCTGACTACACATCTTCCCTGGTTTGTCCCATTTGTGAAATTGCCTTCCTGAGGATGTTCAATCACATTCTTCTCCAGGGCTTCAAACATGCAATGGATTATTCCCACATACCTACACACAATCGTTTCTACCTCAATTAACCTTATCTAACCTAACCCAATGGAATGATAGCCTTGGGGCATGTACACTCGACTCTGAGCTGTCGAGCTTGAGTTCGGATCTCGACCCAGGTAAACAAACTTTCATCCTGGTGTTTTACAGGCAGGTCAATTAATAAACGTATGTGCCGTCCCTCAGATGGACGTTAAACTTGGCATTCCATCTCTAACTGCTGGGATTAGTTGGTGGACGTTACAGATCATACAGCATCCTTCATGAAAAGTATGTGACCTTGACAAAATTCCTGCCCTCATTATCACTGGGAAGGCAACAGCAAACCAACCAGTGTAATCCTTGCCGTGAAGCCACTTTGACAGCAATGAATCTGACAGGATACAAGAGTTCGATAATATTCACCTCACCCAACCTTAATCTAATTTTCAGGATACTGAGTTTCCTCCACTCCACTCCACTCCTCCTTTCCTATTTGTTCGTTCTCTTGCATGTTGTGTCTAACTGTCGTTTTGTCATGCTTTTAGCTTCTGTCACCTCGCTCTTCCATGAGCCTCGATTAAGAAAAAAAAAAATCACCTCAGCTGTTCACACACAAAAAGTGTGAACCAAAAAAAATGGGTACCAGATCTGTCAGGGCAGGAGCTACAAGTCAGCCTCATCGAAGATGCCATTTGTATAGGGTACTGAAAGTGCTGGAGGTGGGTGCATAGCTATGTTCAAACCTGTACTTCAACCATGGGTCGAGGTTTTGGGTGTCATGTGGCCTGGTAAAGGTCAGGTGGTGGGATGAATGGCGGGTGCTCCTGTCAGCTACACTGTTGGCATCATGGGTATTCCATATTACCAATGACCAATCAACAGTGGGTCACAAGGGCATCCACTAAATGCATGTGCAGTTGAGTGACAATGTGTTTTGGCCTGGAATGCATGAAGACATGGATCGATCAATGCAGGGGTACCCAGACTACACACAAAGGAAGAATTTCCCAAAATCCAGCGCCCAATAATGCCCCACTGTCATTAACCAAACCCAACCTTAATCTTATTTGCAGGATACTGCATTTCCTCCACTCCTCCCTTCCCTGTTTGTTCATTCTCTTGATTATTGTGTCCAACTGTCGTTTCGTTATCCTTTTAGCTTCTGTCACCTTGCTCTTCCATGAGCCTCAATCTTGAAAAGAAAAAACACAATGTAAGGAAAGATTAACTATAATTTCATAAACATAGAACTGAACAAGGTCATGTAAACAAAGCCAACTAGCCTTAGCAATCCTTTCAAAGAGAGAACAGATCATTCAAATATTCTTGTTTGTTTGCCACTTTCAAGTGGACAAATTTAGAGACAAACTTTGGGAAGTTTTTTTGAACGAACCAAGTATCTGGGTGGGTGGAACAACTCCATCTATGGGAAATATTGTCGGACTTAAATCACCTTTCCAGCATCAATCGCTGTGTTCACAGGCAAGATCTGTGCTTTCCTCCATTAGTTTTATAAACAACGAACTGTCATAATCCTTTCATTAATAATAGCTAGCAACCTGAAGGTCGACATCACGCAATGGCGTTCCGGAAGGTTACCATAGAATCATGGATGATCAATACCTGTGCTCATGTCAGTCGAAATAGTCTGAAACATCACATCACTCCGCTACAAACTTTGTGCGTTTCGCGTACGCATCCCTAACTAGAAACAAAATGAAGCTCATCACATGGCTTAGGCAAGGAAGAGTGAGAATAGCCTGTGGGCTGTGACTCACCAGCCGAGGATATCTGCAGAAACACAGTACCGATCATGAGTACAAGAAGCGCCTCCATGTCGATAGATTTCACTAAAATGACCTTCATCCCACATAAACCCTTTGTGGGATATCCGTCCACATTATACTCCTCCCATACTCCTCATCATCCTATTCTCTTCCTCCGCCTACTACCTTCCTGTTGTCTGGTTTTCATCGGGGTAAAGGGTGCATGGCTAGGAATGGTAATCATAGAGGTTGGAAAGAGACAAACTTAACGATGTAAACCGCACTTTATCGGCTAACTCAATAAAATATAGATTGGTTGGATAAGGTTCAGGTCCAGAGATAAGTTGGAAGGGCGTGGCGAAGAGGGCAGGTTTAAAGGGCGGGCTTTTGCCCGTGACGTCATCGTGTGATCATTCCCAATAAGTTGAGCTTTTTGTTGTTTGGAGGTTACTATGATGTTAACATGGCCCGTTCATTCCCACAGGCGCATTAAGAGTTTAGTGTTCAGACCGTTAATCAGCTCAAGCAACAAGCTTGACAACATGGACAAATAACGGGTTCACATTCCAACGTCCTCACTCATCTTACCAAACATCGCCCAAAATGATGGACCACAGCAGCCAACTTCCCCACCCCACTGCAGAATGACCAACTCCCTTGGTGTTCGTCATGCATTCCAGCTCGCTTGTTCATAACAACATTCACTTTCAAGTATCTACATCGATCAAAACATCGCCCAAAATGATGGACCACAGCAGCCAACTTCCCCACCCCACCGCAGAATAACCAACTCCCTTGATGTTCGTCACGCATTCCAGCTCGCTTGTTCATAACAACATTCACTTTCAAGTATCTACATCTATCCGTTGCTTTCGTCGCATTAGTTTCCAATATCGGTTCTCGAACCATTTAATTATCATATACACTTAACTTCAGACTTGATTCGCATCGTGGGTGAGCGATTATAATTTGACAGGAAATCAATTCTAAATGTGGAGATGTTATCAAGTACCAGAGCATCAACTGAAAGTTAGCTTTGTTAAGTGCCTGAGGGTCCGTGTATAAAATCTCTTAACTCCTTCAGCAGAAGATACTACTTAAGACCTTATTAAGGACTGTACATCCAAACTTTAAGTTCAAGGAAGAATGAGGTGACAGATAAGAAGTGGGGGAGGGTTGAGGGTAATGCACTCAGAAGTGGAGCAGTTGGGCAACATGGACGTGCAGTAAGGGAATGAATGAAAGAGAGAAAGTAACAGAGAAACCTGTAAATAAATGTAGAGGTCAATGGTCGCAGAAAAAATATTGGGTAAGGATAGAGGATGATGTGAGATGGTGTACTGCCAACTTTAAGCACTGATGGAAAAAGTTCGGATTTTAAACTGAGGAAGGTAGTTCTACAAGCGGGAGAAGGGAAGAACAAAGGAGCAGTGTGTGGCAAGCCTGGATTTTAAGAGTTTCACAACGAGAGAGTTGCTGGAAGAAAGTGTGCATGCTCATAGATGGCCGAGGGAGGGATGAAAAGGGAGAGGGAAAAAGACCGTTAGGAGAGTTGTAGAAAGCAGGCCACTACTCTGTGGTCACAAAGTGGAGGATCAGTATTTTTTTTTATCTTTACGATAAAATTGTTACATTCTCATATATGTACGATTAATTTTTTTTCAGGATGGGTGATCAAAGTCCATACGGTATTGAAGAGAGGCTTGTAAACTTGATGTGGATGCATGAACGAACACGAACCAGCCAGAGTCCCAGACATCAGGAGTGCGTTTCTTGAACGTTTTGGTAAAGATGCACCAACACCAAGGATTTTGTGAGAATGGGAAAATAAAGCCTTTACAACACAAGTGATGTTCATGATGCATCACAAAGTGGTAGATCCGCATCAGGTTATTGAGACCTCCGTTGATCGATCTCCTAAGAAGTCAACCCATAAGCACTTGGTGGAACTGGGCATCCCCAGAAGCACTGTGCAGAAAGTTATGAAAGAAGGCATTCAAGTGTGTTTGGATAACAGCGGTGATCATACAGACAAATATAACTGAATGTTATCGAACTGATCCCCCACTTTGTGGCCACCATGTATGATGATGGAGTAGCAGTGCCCATACATTTTTGTGGGAGATGCCAATGATGCCGAGAGCTTTGGGCTTGACAACGTCCATAAGTGACAGTTGAGAATTATACTGAGTAAGGACTTTGCAGGAGGGAGGATGCTCAGTGTAATGCTGGTCTTGAAAGCCAGCTTTGATATACGGTGTGCCGTGGAAAGGTTGCAGCTGGTGGTGAGGTTCAGAAGTTTGAGTTACTGAACCTTTTCCAGTGGTCGATTATGGAAATCATAGCTCAATGGATAACATTGTTTGTTATCCATTCATACAACAAGGATGTTAGCAACTATAATAATTCACTGGAGAGAATGTTTTTCAGGAGAGTTCAGAGGTGGTGTACTCACCAAGCTATCTAGTTTGAGTTGGATGCTTGACCTGACTATAAACTGTCATCCTTGTGTTTTACAGGAAGGTTGTTGCATCAACAAGTGGACCATCCTCAGAGGAGACATGAAACCGGCTGTCCGATCTGCTAGCAGTCATTAGTGGACATCAAAGATCCCAAAGTGCCTTTTGAAAAGAATAAACCGTTGGTCGCTAGTACTCTGGCCTATTTCCAAAGTCCTGCATTATCAGCAGAACAGCACAAATAAAAAGTAACCAGCGAATCAAATCACAGTCCATAATGCATTTGCTAGGCAGTCTATAACGTCTCAGCCTACCTTTATGGTCTGGTGAGAGTGACACTGACAGAGAAGTAACAACAGAGGCTGCAGGTCTGCGAAACAACTGGGTCGGGAGAATAGCAGGAGTGAAGAGGGTGATTAAAAGGATGGACGAACTAAAGAAGGAGATTGATGTGAGGATGAGTTTCACAGGGAGATTGGTAAAGAGACCACTGATGTGTGCTGGGCAACTGGTGCGGATGGAGGAAGAGAGATGCTAAAGAAAGTGGACGGGGTTGAGGGAGAAAGGTTAGAAGGAAAAAAGGTACACCTCGGCTGAGATGGGAAGAATGTGTAAGGAGGGATGTAAATAAGATAGGGCTCGTGGGAGAGTGGACAGAGCTGGCTGGAGAAAGAGGGCAGTGGAGGAGTATTGCACAAAATGCTAGGCAGCAACAGCTTGGTACGATTAGGCCTCATCCCATATAAGGGCAATGAGGAAGAAGTCCATAAAGATAGTTCATGAAATACACGTTGCTTCAAACACCAGATTAAAAACCGAATGAGGGGGAAGGGACATGCTTTGCAAACAAGTTACCTCTTCACGAAGTCACATTCAAGGTGATGCAATTACAAAAAACAGATTCTGCCCAGGTAACTGTTCCTCATGAGAACAGTGTCCACCTCTGTGATGGAATGTGCTGCTGTATGGACGAGTGGAATTTTAATGAAACTACAATCGACCTTTCAGTAAACACTCCATGATTTGTTAACCAATTACACAATAGATCTCATGCAAACACCAAATGTATAAATCTGAGACATTTACAAATAAGACAATCTACGCACCACCTCCCGCATTTCATCTACATGAGCTACCTCCTTTGGGGACGACATTGAAAATGTTTTGTGTTTATGTACGAGACTGTAAGCAACAAGAGTTATGGCATAATGATAGGAGCACCACCTGGAAGGGGTAAAAAAAAACACCAACAACAAAATCCAGGAGCACAAGTCAAGATCTAGTGCCTTTAGAAAGTATTCACACTCCCTCGATTTTCAAATTTTGTTGTGTTACAGCCTAAATTTAAAATGGATTAAATTTAAAGTTTTTGTCACCAATTTACACAAAATACCCCATTAATGACAAACTGAAAACATGTTTTTAGAATTTTTTACAAATTAATTGAAAATGAAAAGGTGAAATGTCTTGTGTCAACATTTGGCAGACCAAATTCCTGCCTGCTACTCTGCAGAATCACTTGGACTGCTCTTGCATCTTCTGGATGTGTCAAGTTTTGCTGAGTTGGTACCAAGACAGGACAATGCACTTCCCTTTCATGGCACAAAGAAAAAAGATTGTGTACCTTCAATTGACAAACATTCATATATTACTGTTAACACACTGACACCAAATGTTGTATTAAAAAGACCAGTACATTGCATAAATATCTCACAAAGTTTTGAGAGACTTACATTATTCCACAATGGGGAATCTGGGCACGTTTCAGCATCAAATTTGTGTTATTCATCATCAACAACATCAAAATAGAAAAAATAAAATAAAATAAAATTACCCCTGTGTGGGGGTGACGGTCATCTCTATAATACCACAAGTTCTCAATGTTCAGTTATGACCAAAGACTACTGCGCAGTTCTACTGAGCAGCTCGAACTGCGCAGTTTGGTTAAAGATGACTCGGCATTTTGGCGAGCGCGCGCACGAAATTATATTTTGAAAATAAATGCCGACGTTTACATTTCGGGTTTTGAAACTTTTGCACCTTCGGCGGAAAATGTATAAATATAAAAGGCTAAAAATGCGTTTTATATTTATATTTCATTTCTCCTTTCTTCCTTCTTTGCGAATCGCATCGGCGTTTTTGGCTATCTTCCAGATCACGTGACGATCAAACGGGAAGGAAATTCAAAAATCTGTCGGGTTCGATACAAGATAATATTTTTTACTATCATAATCAATAAACAGTTGCCGAATATCTTATAGAATGGCAGACTACATAGGTTTTGAAAATGGCGATTTTTATAACTTACGTGACCTTGTGACCTTGACCTTGAACCCGGACAAAAGTTATATCGTTGTGCAACACTCATCGACCTCTACCCACATACTAAGTTTCATCAAGATCGGAAAGAAAAATTATTGACGGACGGACATACGGACGGACATTTGGTCCGGCTTTATTAGGTCATCTCGGTAGAGATGACCGAAAAAAGGATAATGCGTCAGGATGACTGTTCATTGTTGTTTCGGGGGGAGGGGGAGGAGGCATGGTTGGGATATTGGCAATGCAGTATTTTGTCCGATGGCTTCCTTTGTGAAAGAAAAAGAGAAAACAATTCAAAACAGTGATGAATGACCGACAAAACAAAAACCATCTGACTAATACCAGCTTTATCTTGCCTGAAATGGAGAAGATTCAATAAACCCTTCATTTTTCTGAACTTGTTGAAAAAAAAAGAAAGAATTAAAGATAGATCATCCATTCTCATTGAAATCAATTTACTTTTACACAATATTTCTGCACCATAGTTTTTTAATGTTTATTTTAATTTTAATTACAAAAGTGTGATCAACAGAAATCGGCAAACATTACGATAAACTATAAATGGGGTTCATTTACGAACACCAAGTGCTACAACTGAGAAAAATCCATTTCTACTTCCTTTTCAAGGGCTTCCTGAAAAACAAAAGGGAAGGAAGACATTTGAATCAGGTCGCAGAGGTTTTGTTCGAGATGTAGCAAAAGGCCTGGAGTAAATTCACTTACCAGCTCTCTCCTGGCTTCTTCGACTTTTACTCGTGCCAGCATAAGGTTCTGCAGGGAGTCAAAAATACAAAGTGAGAGCCATTATGGCAATTTAAGTGCCAGAGAGATTAAAAAAAGTGCTTCAATACAGCAATCACCGTGAGTAACACACTCAGTGGAATAATGGTTAGCGTGTCGCTGCGAGTCTGGAAGGTCGGCGGTTAGAACCCCGGCCGAGTCATACCAAGACTTTAGCAAGAAAGTACCATTTTTAGACATTCAGCATTTAAAAGGATAGAGAACAGACAAACTACCATAGGTTGGCAACCATTGCACAGGCTTGATGGGCATAACACCTTTCTCCTACATTGAAATTCCTTGCAAGAATTCTATACATGATACTATTAATACCAAGTTGAAGCAGTTTTCATGTGATTATTGTTTACCTAACCCCCATTAACCGTACTTAACCTCACACTCTTATTTGCAACGACCTTTCATCCTTCCGAGGTCGGCAAAATGATTGCCAGCATGCTGGTATACTGTGTCAGAGTGGCGACCCGTCCAGGATTGTGCCCAATAGTCAAGGAGACTGCTTAAGCAGCACCAACGCTCTGCACAGAGTATGGTCCTAATCTACTCCTCCTCCTACTTGCAAGGTGTGTTTGCTCCCCTCCTTTCATGGTCCCTCTCTCACCTTTCCTGTTCGTTCATTCCCCCGCTTATTGTGTCAAACTGTTACCCAACTGTATGTTTGTTGATATATATTTTTAATTACATTTTTATCCTAAATCAGTTCACTCTTTGTATGCCTGGTGTTGGCTTAATAGTTAGGGTGGTGGGCTTGAGATCCTAGGGTCCTGAGTTCAAATCCCACTCGGCTGTTGAATTAATACCAGGTGGGTTGACTCAGCCTGCCACCCTTCTAAGGTCGGCAAAGTGAGTACCAGCCTGCTGGGATGATTGAGCCATTCGAGTATCTTGCGTCGGAGTGGTGACCCATCCAGGATTGTGCCCAATAGCCCAGGAGACTGCTTCAGCAGCACTGATGCTCTGTACAGAGTATGGTCCTGATGGATGGATGGAATTCACTCTTTCATGAGCCTCAATCTTGTTTCAAAATCAAAGACCAATTGTCTTATTTTGTGCAATGTCCATGAATTGTTCCTAATGAGTTTGGCCTTTGAGTAAAAGTTGTTTTAATAAAACCTTAGTTGCAAGTTAAGGATCACCCTTGTACATCAAAAACATATTACAGTAAATAATAAAAATAAATAAGACCCTCAATTATTCAACTCCACAATGAAAACATTTTGAAACCAGAAGTACAAATCTGTTGCATGTTGATCATAATTTAAAACACAACTAATGGGTCATATTCAACATTCCTGTTCCTTACACTTGTGTTTCTTCACCATGGAAATTGAGTGCATCTCCACAAGTGCTGGTGGAAGGAGTCAAGGCTGTCAGTGTGTGACGTGAGCAAAGCAAAGGGAAGGGTTGGAAAAGGGGAGAATAGGGGAAGGGATGTGAAGGACGAGTCCGACACTTTTAAAGGAAGTGGGCAAAAAGAGGCCGTTTGTGCTCATTTCACAAATTATCCAAGTGTCTGTTTGGTGATGCATTGATACAGTATGAGGTTAATGCTTGTACACCTAAGATTCCACATAAAGAATGTCTTGTTTATTACATTTGACTGTATGATGTTTGTGAAGGTGAGATGTTTATTATAAAAGTTAATTTGTGTAAAAGGTTTGAAAAAAAAAAACTACAATGTTTGAGTTAGATTTTAACCTGTGCAGAAAGATCACCAGTGTGCAAGAGGTTTCCAGTTACTTCTGGATAAATAATCATCTTGCAAGTAGAAGCAGCTTGTAGATTGAAAGGAGGAGAGGAGATTGGGACCATACTCTGCGCAGAGCGTTGGTGCTGCTTCAGCAGTCTCCTTGGCTATTGGGCACAATCCTGGTCGGGTCGCCACTCCGACACAGTATACCAGCATGCTGGCACTCATTTTGCCGACCTCGGTAGGATGACAGGCCGAGTTAACCCCACCTGGTATTAATTCAACAGCTGAGTGGGATTTGAACTCAGGACCCTAGGATCCAAAGCCCAACACCCTAACCATTAAGCCAACACCAGGCATAGAGTGAAAAGGACTTTCATGAACGTTCTCTCTCCGATGATGATGATGGTGTGTTTGTGTGTTTGTGCGGAATGGTGCATCAATTTCATTACATTCAACAGAACAGCGCTTACAGGAGGAATATCTTGAAAACTCTGCAGCTTTGCTTTCAGGGGGACAATGTCTTTCTTCAGTTTGGAAAGTTCCTACAAAAAGGCAAAAATGCTGTTTTATCTTTCATGCAACATATTTCACTCATTCATACAAGGTGACCTGCATATTTCATTTTTATTTCTATTATCAATTTCCAAATCACAATGCCAGTGCACAGTGGTGACCCAGACATATCTCTTTGGTCTGCACTCACTGCCCAGGTGAACTTAAGAAAAGAGTGCAGTGTACAAGATGGGATCAAAAGATTTATTTGAAATAACAAACAAAAACAAGAAAGTCAAATTTGACACGAATGAGTCAATGTATATGTCTCTGCCGACGTTAGAGGTCAACCGACTGTTACATTTGTTCTCAATCAAAGGTCACATGAAAAATTAAAGTTCCAAGGAGAGAGAAAGAGAGAGAAAGAGAGACTTGACTTTTATGTCCTTTTATTACAAAAATACAAAAATTGTTTGCCTCACATTCAGAAGCTCACACAGTTGTACACAATTTTACATCATAAACAAACAACAAAAAGTTTAGACAGAGGGTATAAAGTAACAAACTAGTAAGTGAATATTAACTGACCCTCAAATACTTTACAGAAGGCATTGTTTATGCACCATTGGGTCTCAAACACCTGTACCTGAGTGCAACACCAGAACTCCAGTTTAATTCTTGAAACACTAAGGGCTTTAAACACTTCTAAGCTATCTGTTGTTTACAAATCATTGCACACTTTTGATTTTGTTGTCTTATATATATCGCAAGCTTAGCTTGTGAAAGGAAAAAATGAATTAAGATTGCTGTTGGGGAGTTGAAGGGCATACTCGGGCCAAAAATAAAGGTTGGAAAATCAAAATTACTAGAGATACATGCCAAAAGCATTTTCAGGAAAACAAATAACGGGGTTAAATGGTTACAGCGTATATACGTGTGAGGTAGTGCTTCGGTTTGTCCACAGAAGGGACATTGCTCACTTTTTGTTTGTGAGAACCGGTGAATTAAAGAATTTGTTTGCAACACCCAATGTGCGATTCTCCATCGGAGATCTCCAACCCGTTTTGGTACAGGCTGTCTATAGTACCAATTCCAAATAGGATAAAGGGGAGGGGTTTTTGGTAAGACTGTGACCCATCTACAGGATACGGGGGAGGACAAAGAGAGAAAAAGGACTTTTAGGCATTGTATGTTCAGGGTTTTTCGGTTATTCCCAGAAAAGGATCGAGATCGGCCAAAACCAATAGGTTCTAGACTAGTAGAGACAGATAGATAAAGGTTTGGGAAAGGTGGGGAAAAGTCAGAGGCGGGTATGGGAGGGTTTTTTTCCAAACTTTTTGTGAGGCACAGTAGGTGTGTAGTACTGATTTCAGCACGCTGTCCACTTTGCGACATTATCTAATGCCAACCTCTGTCGCAAGAGCAGTGGAAATTAGCCACCTATCATTGGTGACATTCTTCAAGTGGCACACTTTCATTATTGCATTGTTTATGAACTGCTGAATGAAAGCTTTTCCCCCTTCATTGCCTTCAAATAAACTATTGTGAAACAGTGGCTCGTTGAAGAACATGGGTTCAGTGTAGGTCGAGGGGTCACGACAGCAGCCGTAAGCTTGCCATGCATCGAGTAGACTTTGGTGAAAAGCAGGTAACACAGATAAATCTCTCTTGGTTGAGTCCATCAAGAATAACTCTTGTGCAAAGTTCAATTTTCCAGCTTGTCGGAGGATGCAACTGGTGAGATGTTTCCAGACCAAACAGGGTTCATACAAGAAGCACCATACTGTTCGCAGCCGGAAAGCCATGATGCGGCACTTGACATTCACAAGTCCTTGGCCACCTTCAGCCACTGGTAGGTTCAGGATTTCTGGTCGCAGCCAATGCTTTCCAGACCAGAAGAAATGAGTGATGCATTTCTGTATGTTGTCCACGATGTCTGCTGGTGGCTGTAGGGCAAGAACCTTGTACCATAACGTTGAGGTGACGAGACTGTTGATGACTAATACCCTGTCTTGGTAGGACAGCTGGCAGAGTAAACTCTTCCATTTCAGTAAAATTAGTGCCATGCGTGCCAACAAACCTTCCCAGTTATGCCTCACAAAATCGCCCGGACCAAGAAACACTCCCAAGAACTTGATCCCGTCATTTTTCCAAGAAATATTGCCAGGGAGACAAGGAGTGAGAGGGAAAGGGGGGTGGATAAGGGATAGGTAGAGGGTTGGAGCCACAGTGCTTCTGTTTTAGCCCAATTTATTCTAGCTGATGATGCTTTCCTAAAGAGATCTAAGGTACTCGTCATCTTAACAATGTCTTCTGCATGATTTATGCAGACACAGATGTCATCTGCATAGGCGATGCTTTTTAAGGGATTAGTTCCCATAGTGACACCAGATAAGGATTTACGAAGGGTGTTTAAGAAGGGTTCAAGAGAAAGAGTATACAATATTCCTGAAAGAGGGCAGCCCTGCCTTACCCCTCTCCCAACCTCAAATGGGGGTACAAGTTCATTATGCTTGAATAACATAACTGTATATGTGATAGAAAGAGGGGGCCAACACCAAAAAATTTTAAAACTTCAAAAAGGTATGTGTGAGAAACACAGTCAAATGCTTTCTCCTGGTTCAAGAAGACCAGGCCACAACTTCCATGATTGATCTCACAAATATCAATTACATCTCGAATAATAGAGATACTATCCTAGATATTACGCCCGGGGACACAATACGTTTGGTCCATGTGTATAATATCCTTTAGCAGAGGTGAAATACATCAGGCCAAAGCTTTTGAGAGGATTTTATAGTCTGTACACAGCAGGGACACTGGCTTCCACTGTGAGATGAGCAAGGGATTCCTTTTTTAGGAATCAAAGTCAGTACAGCTCTTCTGCAACTTAGTGGGAGTTCATTCTTCTCCAGGCTCTCTCAAAAGACCAGAAGCAATTCAGGTCCAATCAGGTCCCAGAATTTTTTGAAGAACTCCATTGGTAAACCATCCAGCCCAGGTGATTTCCCTCCATTCAGGCTCTTAAGGGCAGCAGAAAGTTCCTCGGGTGTGAGTGGTGATTCTAAATCCAACTTTTGCTTGGGGGATAGAACATCCGCCAATTGAGAAACCAGTTCTAAATCAACTTCTTTTGCCTGGTAAAGTTTAGAAAAGAAAAGTTTTGCGTCGTTCTTAATTTCTACCGGGTTAGTAGTGACCGAGTTATCAGGACGTTTTAAAGCAGTGATTAAGGAATGAGGCGATTTTGATTCAAAATTTAAAAAAAACGGGTTGGGTTATCTAAGAGATGAAGGTGTTGAAAGCGTAATCTCGTTAACGCTCCTTGGGTATGGTTAGTGATCATACTATTGAGAAGAGATTTTTTTTCTCATGCATTCTTAGTTTTTGTTGTGGGGGGGGGGGGCAGGGTGGGTTTTTAGGTTGCTTTGAATTTGTAGAATTTCTTTGTCCAGTTCTGCTTTTATTCTGCGTTCTACTTGTGTATTTAAAGAGCAGAAATGTTGACAGAAATTTCGAATTTGGACCTTTGTGTTGTCCCACCATAACCGCTGGTCTTTAAATTGGGGCTTAACACCTACTAAATTGGACCATACACTTTGAAAGGCACTATTAGAAGAGGGGTTGGCTAATATGGAAATATTAAGTTTCCAAAAAGAGTGGCGATTTGGAGACGACCCTATTCGGTAGCACATGGTGATAAGGTGATGATCCGAGAAATCAGATGGATAAATTCTCGTGGTAGGTGAGAGGTTAATAAGGGATGAGTTTATGTAAAATCTATCCAGTTGGGCAAGGGCCACCTGATTGTTGGCAACTTTATTCCAAGTAAACTGATGGGTGTTTGGATTTTGTATCCGCCATATGTCTTGAACACTAAAATCTCTTATTATGTCAGACAGCAGTCTGGCTGATCCGGGGTGAGGCTCTGCACCATTCCGATCACGTGCGGGCTGAAGGGTGCAATTGAAATCACCTCCCATTACGATACACTTTTGCAAATCCAATTGCCGCATGTAGAGTCATAACCTTTTGAAGAAGCTTCGGCAGTCTGTGCCCTTTGAAGGAGCATAGACATTTATTAAAAGTAAATTCGATGTTATTGTCAAAAACAAGTGAAATCCTTCAATACAGCGCATGTGGTGAATCAAATGAGTACACTAATGTTAAAATATGCAATTTATGCTTTTTCAGTTGAAAAACAATGAAAGCGTACTTAATATTTGAAATGTAAAAATCTTGTTATTATTGTGATAATCACCTTTATATATATAACAGAAGGAATGAAATCGTTCGATACAGCGTGGCAGGAGGCCGCAAAAGAATGATTGTAAGTAAATTTCAACTACTAATGCATGACGAAACACTTGTTTATGGCTAATATTAAAGAGAATGATGGCATAAGAAGACCTTAGCCTGGAATCCTCGTGCATAACACCGCCCACACAACACACACGGTGTCCTTTGAACAATCAGGAGCAGTGCAGTTACAGTATCGTTTCCTTCAGCTCAATTGGTATTGTCCTGCACGTGATGTTTTCGGTTTTTTCCGTTCTTGTTGAATCTGAGGAGATTTTTTCGTTCTTGTTGTAAGTAAAATTCAACTACTAATGCATGACGAAACACTTGTTTATGGCTAATATTAAAGAGAATGATGGCATCAGAAAAACTTAGCTTTCTGCGTTCGGCGCGAAATGCCATGGTGGACGGAAATGACGTCTTTCGTTCGTACATGAGGGGAGTGTTTCTTCGTTTTTTTTTCCGTCAAGCAATAAATTAAATGGTTTTTCACATATATATATATATATATATATATATATATATATATATATATATATATATATATATATATATATATATATATATATATATATATATATATATATATATATATATATATAACATTCGTTTCACAAATTTCCATTGAAATACTCGGGTATTTCCGTCAATTGTCACCATTTCCGTCGAGGTTACGCACTGCATCTACCGGACGGCCGTCATTGGCTGTCTTGAGGCACGTGGGGGGGGGGGGGACACCGGACCCACCGGAGACGTGGTAGACGACGCCGGGGACATTTCAAACTCGGTGCAATTGGAGACAGCGCACGCGCTTTAAAAATCCAGGGAAGCAAGGTAACCTGGGATTATTTCTTGCAATGAAAGTTGTAGAGGGCAGAAGTGCGGACTAAGCAGAAAAGCAACTCCTGCTGTGCGAGAGTTGGAATCACTAAAATAGCCGGTCTTTTTCATCATTCTATTCCAAACACTGTGGGATGCTGGAGTAGAGTGGGTTTCTTGTAAAAAGACTACATCTAATTTCCGTTGTTTAATAAGGTTGACTAATTGGAGCATCCTCGACTGGCTTGCTCCACCATGTTTAGGCTGCCAAAGATCGCCATAGTGATGAAGAGGTGGCAAGAAAAGAAGTGCACGCAGGTCATCATTTCATTTCCATTTTAGCTTTAACAATGCGCTTTTTAAGCCTACTGCACTGTGGCTCGGTGAAATGGTAATCATTAGGTCGACGAATGATATTTTTTGCTGTTTCAATAAAACCATGGAAGTCAGAAAAATATTCCTTTATATCTACATGTCTTTTCCTAAAAGTATGATTTAGGAATTTAAGGATTTGAGATGGTGAGACATTAGGAGTACTGTTTGTAGGGAATTCTTCAATGTCATCTGGTTCTCCTTCTGACATGTCAGAAGCACTATCTGGAAAATTTTCAATTTCTAATTCACAAACCGTGTTTATACTCTGTAGTATACAGGTATCAGGTTGTTCTGTTTTCGACGTGGAGGGGAGAAGTGAGGGAGGCTTTGATTCCACCTTGAGTAATGTAGAAGGGGGAGGGGAGATGGAGTGAGGGGAGGGGTGGGAGGGTGGTAGTATCAGCATCTGCCTCAGGTTTTTCAGGATGCGGTTTTTTCAGAGCTTTGTCACAACACTCAGGTATGACTTCAGGGGTATTCAATGGAGCAGTTTCCACCATTGAGGAGTCGTTGGTGGTTAACTCGTGGCACGATTGGGGGGTTCTGGAGACAGTCTTTAATTCTTTTTCGGAAAGATCATTACATGGTTCAATTTCCTTATCAGAAGTCGGGATCTTGACTGTGTTTTCAGAATTTTCTCTGGGCGTAAATCCCCTTCACATTGATCTACCAACAGGGGGTCCATTTCATCATTTGAGAGTGATTCATACCGATTTGTCATTGACACTGTCACTGTCACATAAGCCCGGAGTTGTTTCACTCAGAGCCAAAACCACTTTTTTCCCCTTTATGTGGGTTAAGTTCGTTCTTATCTGTTTTTCTTTTCCTTAATAAGGGAATAGTTGTAAACCCATCCCAAACACTTGAGGTACTGTCCTCTGTGTCCTTCGGGTCTGATCTCCCGTTCTCCGACACTGTAACAGGGTCGTAGGTGGTAACAGCCATATTAGACGGAGCAATAGTATCCTCGGCTGTTGGGGATGCAGTTTTCGGGCAGAAACGTTTTAAATGGACGAAACCATTGCAGTTAAAACATTTCAGTGTTTCCGTCGACGCGTACACCTGGTACTCGTGCCCATCTATACGAAATTTAAAGACCACATTAAGCACTTTATCGACGTTAGACGAGGGAAGCACAATGTACGCCTGTCGCCTGAAAGACATCACGTGCCTAGCCTGCTCATTCCGGCATCGCAAAGGTAACATTGTAATCTGAGAGACTACGGTCCCGAATCGAGATAATTCTTTTACCAGTGCTTCATTCCGGATGAAAGGTGGGACATTACTGAGTACAATTTTGGTACTAGTTGTGGCGAGAGGGGAGGCTAAGATGAAATAATCATTTTCAGTTGTTATTCCAATCGAGACGATGTCATGTACTAATTGATCGTCCGATAAAAAAACAACTACTCGTTTATTCATGCGAGAAGCTGCGTGGACTTTTTCAAACCCAACCATATTACCAATGGAAGTAACAATATCATCAACACTGACTCGTTAGGAGGAACGAACACGACGCCATTTTTCCTCGTCAAAGCCTCATAGGCCGCGTAGCGGGAACGTGTCGACATTCTTTGATTTCAAAGAACGGAAGGGGAGGGGTGAGGGAGGGAATGAGGGGAAAGGTCAAATCACCGCTCCGACGTGTATTTCGCCGAAACAAAACAAACACACCCGTAATACAGGCAAACAGGAACGCACTCGATAACGGAGTAGGCCAACGGCTCTAAGCTTACCTATACCACAAGCTGTGGGCTCTTGGGGTCTCTGTCTCTGTCTCTGTCTCTGTCTCTGTCTCTCTCGTCCCAAATAAGAAAATGTGAAAGGCAAGGGAAAGAAAAATATATACACAAAACCGTTATGAACAACGAGGGGAAAAGGGGTGGGGGTGAGTAACGAACTCAAACAGGGTGGATGAGGATGGGTGGGGGTGCGGGGAAGGGGACGGGGACAGGAGGGGGAAAGTGAGTCGAGAAGAAGAGGAGTGGGAGGAAATCGGAGGGGGGAAGAGGAAAAAAAAGACGATGAGAATATTAAACGACAGGGGAGAGAATAACACTGGACTCACAACACCGAGCAGGAGCCTACGGCAGCCATGACACCACGCCCAGAAACCAAACCAAACCACACAGACACAGACATCAGATGTGCTTCTAACTCGAGGTATTGTCTTGTAAAAAGATTTTCAAAAGATAAATAACCCTTGACCTGTTAAATCTAAAATTGAATCAGTTTATCTTTGTATTACAGTCCATAAGTGTGTCAAATATAGACTAGATGAAATGTCTCGAGTGGCTCGTAAATTATTGCAGTAACACAGACTTTCAATTAAAGGGCACTTGACCTTCGAAAAACATGGCGCCAATCAAGGGCGACACAATCTTGAGTGCTTTGGTTATTTTATTTTTTAATCGACTTTTATCAAGTACTCCCGTGGGCATTGGTGTTACAATAAGGAGGAACTATTGATGCTTTGTAACAATTATGGCAAGCTCAGTCTGAACACTGTTCGACGTTTGACTCTCCCTGAATAAATTTTAGCCAATTTGAGCTATAACTCGGAAAAAAACCCGCCACATCACTCGACCAACCGTAAAGGGAGGAAGCGGGATAGAAGAGGGGGTGTTTTGACAAAACTGCGGAAGTGGAGCAATCACCCACCTCTGCCCAGCATCTTCCTGACCAATGTGTGCTCTTGCATTACAAGATGGATGACTTTACATGCCACATACAAGCTGGGCAAGATTTCCAGGACTGTTCTGACTACATTTTCACTGAAACTTGGCTCGACTCCACTGTACCCGACACCATTATCTGGATCCCCAGATTTACGCTGCACTGGTTGGATCATATGCCTGGTATTGGCTTCTATGGTTAGGTTAGGGTTAGGGTGGTGAGCTTGGGATCCTAGGATCCTGAGTTCAAATCCCACTTTTCTGTTGAATTAATACCAGGTGGGGTTGACTGTCATCCTTCTGAGGTTGGCAAAATGAGTGCCAGCTTACTGGTATCCTGTGTCGGAGTGGCGACCCGTCCAGGATTGTGCCCAATAGTTAAGGAGACTGCTTAGGCAGCACCAACACTCTGAACAGAGTATGGCCCTGATAGATAGATGGATGGATTGATGGATGGATGGATGGATGGTCGGATCGTGATTTTGAGGCCGTGAGTTGAAGGAAAGGTGGTGGAGTGAGTTATCTAGTCAATGACTAATACAAAGGTGTTATCGCATTCCTGTACCGCAGAGTTGGAAACTTTAGTCATAACATGTCGTCCATTTTATCTCCCTCGTGAGTTTGTCACTGCTTTTGGTTGTTATATACATCCTCCTGGACACTAATGCTGCATCTGCCATTGAACTACTCTCTGATATCATGATTATAAATGAAAATGCAAATTCAGTGGCATTTTTTTTGTGGAAGCAGACTTTAATCATACCAACCTAAGGAAGGGTCTTCCAAAATACTGCCAGCACGTCACCTGTTTAACTCACCATGGCAAGGTTTTGGATCATTGTTGCACGATTAAAAAAAGATGCATATTGTCTCCTACGTTGAGCCCCTCGAAGCGAATCAGATCAGAATATGATCCACTTATAGTGCCAAAGTACTATCAGCAACTGTAGCATCAAAACCCAATGAAACAACTTCTCCCACAGGGGACCCCAATGGATGTCAATACCCTACGTGGCTGCTATGTGTATAATACGAGCCACACGGAACGATGTCGCTCATACACTGAATCAACCATGATCGGAACATGTGCCCAGTGAAGAAGTCGTCTATAAATCTATCGACACTGTTCTGGAGGTGGATCAAATCATTCACTACCATGTCAAATTTCTGAACTCGCTACATCCTCTGGGCATGCCACCTCATCAGCTGAAATTTAAAGTCAAGACACCAATCATGCTTCTTCGCAATCTGGATTCCACAAAATTGTGCAGTGAAACTTGGTTGGTCATGCGGCAGCTGATGAAAAATCTCATAGAACCTACGATCTGCATTGCAAAGTTCTCAGCAGAGAATGTGTTGATTCCCCGTATACCACTCATTCCCAGTGACTGTCCATTTGAATTCAAGCAGTTCCAATTCCCGGTATCTCTGTCATTCACCATGTCAATAAACAAGGCAGAAGGACAAATTGTGCAGAAAGCAGGAATCTAGCCCAACCATGTTTTTCACATGGCCGGCTTTATATCAGATTCTCCAGAGTTTGGACGAGAATGAATTTGTTCATATATGCATATGATAGACAAATCAGGAATGAGGTATACCCGGAAGATCTCGCATAAAATAAGCCCGATTTAATCAATGAGTAACAAAGCCTGCAATCCGGCAAAGATGGGTATCCCGCGAGTAAATAATAAAAATAGGACCACAGATCCTGAAGCTTACCTGGATCAGAAGCAACAGTCAATGACATCATAAACTATAAACTATTGACATTTTGTTCATGTGCAGAATCTGGTCACATGATTGGTTGAATGGAAGCCCCCTCGATGCTGATTACAGCGTTACCTTTGGCTAGATAATACATGCAAATGGACAAGAGAGGTCCCTTTGATGTTTTGGGGGCTATGATGTCGCAACTTTGAAACCGCTATTGGAACACATTTGAGAAACTGTATCGCCAGAACGAGGACAAAATGGTACCACATGTACATTTATTAATGTGAACATTAAAGTTATCTCAGGTGAACAAATGTGTATGTGATGGGTCACCACCGATACACATCAGAAAGGTAAGAATTTTACAGCCCTACTTTGAGTTTAGGGTCCTGTAAGCATAATAATACAAAGAACGTTTCAACACCAATGTGTAGGCTGGTTAAATAGAAGATTCATTATTCCAAGCTTTTGGGCAATGCTCTTCATCGGGTTTTAAAGTTAAATTGAAATTGTGTGTGTAGTTTTGGAGGAGAGCAAATAACTATTTTGGAGGGGAGGGGGTAACAACCCCCAACCCCCTCGCACAGACCCCATATACTCATTTGTTTAATGCCGTGAACAAACGTTGGTACATCATGAGTGATGATGGTTGTGGTCGTTTCGTCGAAATTTTGTGTCGTTTTGGAGAACACAAATACCTATTTTAGGGGATCACTACCTCCCCCCTCCCACCCCCGTATACCTCTTTAATGAGCGCACATTTGATGCAGTCGATAAACTTGGGTACATCACGAGCGATTAAGGATGTGGTCAAGTTTCATCGAAATTGTTCATTTAGTTTCGGAGAAGAAAGCAAATACATATTTTGAGAAGTGTTAATGGACTGACTGACTAAGTCTTCTTTGCCTGACTAAGTGTGTCGACGTTTGACTGACGTTTGACTGAACCAAGGCCCGGCGAGTCACCACGAGGGTGAAAGGTAGCCTGTGCGGTCTCTCGGAGCCCTTGCGGTCTCCACGGCTCCGTGAACTATTAAAAGGCCCACGAGGTCCAGTTCTTGCCCTTTTCTTTGTATGAACGTTGTGGCGCCATGTCCTCAAGTAGAATTGTAATAAGTGTACATCATAAATAGAACGGTTGTAGTTCCTTGTCTTGCTCGTTCCTGCATTGCTTTATTCCTGCATGATTGCATATGTGTTTGATTGCATACGTGTGTAACAAATAAATGTCCTTGTTTGAATGTTGACCTGTTCGTTGTGTCCTTTCCCTCAATTGAGCTGCCGTATTGCGTTCGGGATATTATCTGGGTTTTAAATAGCCGATAAAGTAATCGGATCCAGCGGGGCTTGGCGATATACACCGCTTGGCAAATCGCAAACGGAGCGAGCTGCTTCAGCGGCTCGTTTCCAAGCAAGTCCCGTTGAGGTGTAAATCCCTGGCATTTCTGTCTGTGCGCATACTTAGGTAAATCGACAATTCGGCGATCGGACAGAATAGTTGGCTGATTTACGGTGTGATTAAAAACACACCCGTAGCTCGATTTCGGCGTTGATCCGAAAGCTGCGACTGGATTGCCAGGGTCGGTGGGCGCGCGGCCGCAATTAGCTAAAAGCGGTCGTCCGCACGCCGGAGTGATGAGAATCTACAACAATATGTATATGTGGGAAAAATTACATTAATAAAGCAATTACCAAAAAAAAATTAATCAGTCACATGATCTGGTAGCGATATTGGATTGAACGGAAATCTTCGGATTATTGGATTAAAAAACATTATTTCTCTTGAACCACTTCATCAATCTATATGAAACTCCACAATTATGATCGAGTAGTGATGGGGAATACATGCTTTAAATTCCAACCTGACAAGATGCCATGGTCTGGCGGCAAGAATTATTTAATTTTTGATGTGGGTTCTTTTTTATTTTTTGAATCAGGCTCACTTGGCTGCACCTGGATGGATGTGAAGATATAGGAGTAGCAGCTAAAACCTGAATCGTATCGAGGATCCTCCTGATGATTCATCTTAGGTTTTTGCTTGTTTAGGTTCCTTCTGATGACTCCAATGCAGGACTGTACCTAGTTGGTCTTCCATTTGATTTGAATTTAATTTATTTTAATCCCATTCTAAATTGAATTGAATAATAATAAACATCATGGGTCAGCGTCAAGTATCCCATCAAAGCTTGACGTCTTGGTACCCGGTCATCATGACCAACAGTTATCAAGTGGCATTTCTAGTGAGGTCTTATTAATTATGCAACACACCAGTACACAAGCACCATGCAAAACAAGTCCTGGCGACGGTCTGCAATGACCGATTTATCTTTTACTTGTTATCCCCCCCCCCCCCGGAGGGAGGGTAGCGGGATGTTGTAATCATCCGGTTTGTTACTTGGCGAAATCTTCGATTTTGTCAAGTATGTTGGTCTGTTCCATTTGTTTGTTGGTTTGTCCGGTCATCCACAGCCCAAACGGCTGGACCAGTCGTTCTTAAATTTTTACACCTGATAGGCAATCCACCTGAGACGGTCCGCGTCCAAACCCCGTCTTAATCGGACTAAATGTCACGACGTGACGTCACACAATGTGAAAACGCATTTTTGGACATAAAACTCAGTGACCGGAAGTCGTAGCGACTTCCTGTTGACGCCAAAACAAACTTCAATGGAATATCTAAATGTTTTAAAATGTATGTTAGTACAAATTATGCACAGTTTTCGCAAGCGTATGACGTCAAAGTTTTTAGCTATTGGCATGATTTAACGTCATTTTATTAATGTACGAACAAATAAACACCACACATTCCATGACATTACAGCTTGGACCACCACACGGAAAGGTCAACTAATTTGCCAAGTGTCGTGCTTAGGCCTATGTCACATTTGCTCTATGGCGAGGATATGGCAGCCGTACGCCCTCTCAATTGACAGAAACGTGCGGCAGCCGCAGAGTTTCTGATGTAGCCTCAGGGTGACCCTATGCCATATGGCTATATTTTACAGGCCGTAGGGTCGCCGTGGAATTATAGCGCGGAGTTGTCACCTTGCGTCTGCCTTGAACATTCTATGGCCGCCGCAGGAACGCCCTAAGGTCACCGTGCGACATCAAATCAAAGACCATACGGCACCCCCACGTTTTTGGTCTCCACAATTTATAAATACCCCCTGCGGCTACCCGAAAAATAAAAACATATGTGACTGCTACATTGTGTGACCGTGGAAATATTGCGGCCGCCCTATAATTGCTCGTGGCCGTAGATTTTGTAGACCCTACTGCCGCCTTGCCAAATGTGACTTAGGCCTAAGCATGATTTTTCATTTGTCTGTCTGTTAGCAACTTTACGGCAAAACGGCTTTAGCAAACACTATCAAATTTAATCCACAGCTGGGCAATGAACCTTGGACGACCCCATTAACTTTTGGGTCCGATTGGATCAAAGGTCAAGGTCACGAAAAGATCAAAATCGTTTTTCGCTCATAACTTTGTCAAAAATGATCTGATTTACTTCAAACTAAGCTTATAGTGAACCTTATTCTATTTGTCACTTATAATCCTACCCATAATGGGTGGGATTTGTTGTGCCTGGCACCACTAGTTATTTATGTTTTTGGGGGGTTCCACAACTTTCCATATGTACATTTGATTGTGAATTGTCATGCAATTCAGCATAAGCTGTCATATGATAAAAATGCGAATTTTAGTGTGGTTTACCATAAAGGGACTGACTCATTGTGAGATTTTGGTTACAAGGAAGCCGGTAGCTTCATCGGGGGCTGAGAAAGCAGTATGTGCCAGGTCGTAAGTGAGGAAGTAAATGTGCATCACACTGGACAAATCATTTACGAAAATCAGTGCATCCAGAACATTATGTACTTTATGACAATTGAAGAGCACAATAATAGATCCACCTTTGATTCTACAATCTAAGTGCTACAATCTAAGTAATAGATCCACCTAAAGATACAAATTTTTTTTTAAATATCTTTCAAAGTGGTATAGACATCACCTGTAAAAGTGTCAAGAGAGACTCATGGAAAAGTGAGGGGTCCATGTTCCTGCTGGTGAGCTGCTCCTGAATCAGAAACATTTCAATAAAATGAGCAGGACCACTCACATTACATGGTTAGACATACAAAATACAGTACACATAATCTACGATTTGACTTCCGGTTCCGGTTCCGGTTCTTGAGCGATGGTGGCGGTTCCTCGTCAGGGTCTCTGCCAACTTTCTCAAAGATAAGTTTTCCGGTCGTTTTTGTTGCGATTCTACTGTTATTTTGTTATCTCTGTGTTTACAGTGTGTTTCTAGTTCGGTCTTGTGCTAAAACTCGTACTAACTGGTGAGTATTTGTCGTCTTTTCATATTGGGTTTCCTTGAGGCCTACCTGTCGTCCGGGACGTCGTCTGACTCGTCCCATCTGTGTGCACGATCGTTTTTATTCTATTTTCTCCTTATCACCTTCAGTTTTTTGTTTCCTTCTATCCCTCCATCACTCTCTTAATTCCTCCCAACTATACCCTTTGTTTCATGTCTTAAAATATATTTTTTAAATAATAATAATAAAGAATCTTTTCCCTTCTCACCTTTCCCTCCCGTAACCACGTGACTTCCTCTACGGACTCTTCGTTTTCCTTCTTTACCTTCCACATTTCCAATCCCACATTGATTGTAAAGGTATTCACCACTCACCTTCACGACATTTTTTATTCAAACTCTTCCTTTACTCTACTTCCTCTTCCCTAATCTTCAAAGAAAAAAAAATAACAGTCTCTTAAAATGTATTGACTTCCTCTCTCTGCTGTGCTCTTCTTCTTTTCTTCAAAAAGTAGTTATTTTCGACCTTTCTTTCATCATCCTGTGTAGTACAGGCATTTTAGCAGAAATATTTGGTCAACCTCCCACAAATTGCAGCAAAAGCAAACTCAACAGATTTTGATTCCTGGGTATGTCCTCAGTGACAGAAAAAAGTCCTAAGGGATCCTCCAGGGGGAAAGTCCTGAAATCATGGAAATCCAATATGGCCACCACTCGGCTTCGGGAAAAATGAGAAAATTGTAAAGATTGATATTTTAATATGTAAATATATGTTTTTCTGTATCGTAATTGTTTCTAGTTATGGTCAGTATATTGATATACAAGAATAATTATAAAAAAGTGAAATGCATTGAGGGTAACATAAAAAAAATTATAGCTTTTTTTGTCCAAAAATGTCAATATTTTTTCCCTAAAAAATATTTTGACTTGAGAAAGTTTGTTCATACAAGAACATATGTATCCCCAGGCATACATACTATATATTTCCAGATACAGGGACATTAGTACTATCCTCTGGTGAAAGAATTAACACAATATTAATTTGTTAGCACATGCAATATTGACAGCACATGCATATACTCGACCCTGATATTTGTCAGTGAACATGCACGACACAACAGTGTCACTCCTGTAATTACCTTTGATCAGCCCCTCTGGTGGAAGGCCCTCATGATCATCAACTCGGAGCCTATGGGAAGTGGTCTGAAAGGGATTGTCCTACGCTTGGGCGGCTTCCATGCAGAGATGAGTTTCCTCGGATGTATTGGACACCTGATGGTGTCATCCGGGCTTCAAGAACTCATGGAGTCGATATATGCCCCCAATGCAGCGATTCACATGTTTAGTGGCAAGGCCATTGCCCGCGCAGTTCGGGCACACCTAATTGTTGATGCAGCCCTCAATGCCTTGCTGTTTACAAATGTGCTCAATGCGCCTCTACCATGCCTACCTGAAACATCAGACGGCAATGGGAATGAAGATCCGGACTTAGTCGAAGCAGCT
This sequence comes from Eptatretus burgeri, assembly GCF_056783735.1. Taxonomy (NCBI): domain Eukaryota; kingdom Metazoa; phylum Chordata; class Myxini; order Myxiniformes; family Myxinidae; genus Eptatretus; species Eptatretus burgeri. The sequence continues at coordinate 56,185,691 of NC_140971.1, forward strand.
GCAAGGCAACTACATGACCAGCATACAGATCTAAGCAATAATCCAGACTTCAAAGAAGCTTGTACCCTTTATGAGAAGCTGATGGCTGGGACACTGTCTGTGGAAGAAGTATGCAAGTCTGACGTCTTGAAATGAATCAAAGACCACCTTCAGTAGCATGCAGTCTGAAAAGATATCTTCTAGAACTTCAGCGCTCTGGGTTCAGTATATGGACATGCTAGATATTCTACGCAAATACATCTGGGCAGAGCGCACTGGGAACTGGGCACTACATCTACAGGCCATCCAGGAAATGCTGCCTTACCTGGCAGCCTCGGGCCACAACCTGTATGCCAAATCTGCGAGGGTGTATCTGCAGCAGATGTCCAACCTCAAAACTCAACATCCCAATGTCCAACAACGTTTTGATGAGGGGTTCCATGTAGTTCGACGAAGTGATCGCCTGTGGGCAGGTCTTTCAGCTGACTTGATCATCGAACAAGTTCTGATGAGAAGTTTCAAGACCAGCGGGGGGCTCACACGAGGGCGAGGAATGACAGAGCAACAACGGCTGGTATGGCTACCATCAATGCCTGCCTGTGCAGAAATAAACCAGGCAATGCAGGAGCTCACAAGTGTGAACTAAAACACTGGAGAGCAGAAGAAGGACATGACCAAGGCAAGACAATCTCGTGACTGGAAGGACACACTATCAGCTCTTCAGTATTTACAGGAACGGAATCCGTTCAGTAGTGATCCACGTCTGAGGAACATTGCCACTGGAGTTCATGCACACCCCACCGTCAATGTCGATACAGCACATGCTTTAGGAGCCAAAATATTGAAATCTATGGATGGGAAAACACCTGCCGAGTACACACCTAAGAGGAAAGACCAAGTTGTCACCCTCGGCATGAAGTCATCTGTCAAGATTGATGGAGAGCAAGTCCAGGTTGACCCACAACTCCTCCTCCAGAGACTGATCACTGTTGCACAGACAGCAGAAGAACTGGAGTCGGCCTTAAAATATGAACTGTGCAGCTATCCACCAGCCCTCTTTGATTCCTCTCTTCAGCTTCGAAAAGCACACAAGCCAGTCTTTGCTGATGCCATCTGGGATCTTCTTGGATCCGATGTCCCAGCCGATATCCCCAATGATGGGCAACAGTATGTTTTGGATGGCGGGGCACTTGTTCAATGCATTCCATGGTCTCCTGGATCTACATAGAGACATATACCACCAGTACACTGATAATGTAACGAAGAAGTACGAAGATGCCATAGTCGTGTTTGATGGTTTATGAGAGTACCAACACGAAGGACATGACACACCAGAGACGGTCTAAAGGGAATGCTGGCACTACTGTGACATTTACAGCTGACATGCGTCTCACAATGAAGAAGGAACAGTTTCTTGCCAATAGGCAGAATAAACAGCAATTCATTTTTATTTTGAGTGAAGAGCTTCAGAAGAAGAACTGTGAGACACACCATGCCTCAGGGGATGCTGATCTCCTGATTGTACTGAAGGCCATGCAGTCTGCTACTGTCACCAACACTGTGTTAGTTGGTGATGACACAGACCTCCTCGTCCTCCTATGCTACCATGCAAACTTAGAATCCCACGACCTCTTCTTTTGTCCCAAGCCAAAGAAGAACACGAAGAAGCCTCGCATCTGGAACATCAAGGCTACAAAGAAAATGATTGGAACATATATATGCAAGCACATAGTTTCGACATGCAGTTCTTGGGTGCGACACAACATCTCGTCTTCATGGGATTGGAAAGAGAGCTTCCCTCAAAAAGTTCAAAGCAAACAACACATTTCGTGAGCAGGCCAAGGTTTTTGACACATATCCAGCTTCCATATGTGATGGGGCAGATGCAGGAGAAAAAAACATTGGTGATAATCTACAACGGAAAGTCAACTGACACCCTGGACACCCTCGACACCCTCCGGTATCAGTGGTACTGGGACAAGGTGGCTTGGAGCTCCTCTCACGTGCAACCACAGACGTTACCACCAACATCAGAAGCAGCAATGTATCACAGCCTGCACGTGTATCTGCAAGTCCAAGAATGGAAGGGATGTGCAGATGAACTTCTTCCGACAGACTAGGGTTGGCAGAAGTGTGACGAGGGTTTTGTGCCACTTCAGACATCAATAGCTCCAGCTCCTGAAAAGATGTTACGTGTCATTAGGTGCAACTGCCAGGTTGAATGTAGCACCATGAGATACACATGCAAGAAGCACAACATTGAGTGCACTCCAGCTTGTGGAAACTGCAGGGGCTCTGGCTGCACAAACACTCCATGTGACAATGATGAGGATGATGATGACATTGTCGAGTTCTAACTTTAATACGCTTGATTTTTCTCAACATGTATAGTAAGTATATAATGGATGTAGTTTCTGAGTTTAATGCGAATTTTCATTTCGAAACCTTCATCAGGCAGATGTGATGCCCCAAGTGGAATTGTGAATTTTGTCATGTTTCAATGATTTACATAATTATATTGTATTGCCATAGACTTGATTTCATCTTGTCTTCAACGTTTCTTCTTTTTTTTTTGTCCAGGAGCCAAAATCAGTATCAGGTAAAAAAAAAAATTTCGGGACAAAAAATTGACATTTTTGGACAAAAAAAAGCTACAATTTTTTATTTTACCCTCAATACATTTCACTTTTTTTATATTTATTCTTGTATATCAATATACTGACCATAATTAGAAACAATTAGAATGCAGAAAAACATATATTTACATATTAAAATATCTGTACAATTTTCTCATTTTCCCCGAAGCCGGGTGGTGGCCATATTGGATTTCCATGATTTCAGGACTTCCCCTCCCCCTGGAGAATCCCTTAGGACTTTTTTTTCTGTCACTGAGGACATATCCAGGAATCAAAATCTGTTGAGTTTGCTTTTGTTGCAATTTGTGGGAGGTCATCCGACATTTTGCCTGTACAAGTGTCAAGAAATTTGATCTGTTACAACACTTCCTTCCTCAATTCTCTCAATTCTTCTGAATGACATCCATCCTGCAATGTATCGAAATGAATCTCTGGCCTACAAATACTTTAAAACCCATTTTGCAATTATTTTTCCTCCTCCAATCGTTTTTTTTTTCCAACTTCAGTGCAAATGCAACCCATCTCCTTAAATCTACCTCCTCCAAACTCCCCCCCCCCCCCATCATACCTCCTCCTTACTCCTCCCATCTTGCCCCTAACCTTCCTCCTCTTTTCGCTCATCTCTATTGCCCTCTGCTTTCATAACAGCTTCCCTTCTGGTATCCCAAACTTTATGGTTTTCAAACATCCGTGGTCTCCGTTCCAACTGAACAAATATCTCACTTTCATTCAGCATACTCTTCAATATCTCAAACATGCTTTCGCTTGTCTCTCATCACACCTCCCCCTCTTTCCACCCCCCAAATCTTGTTCCTCCCACTGCTTTACCATACCTCTACCTAGTCTCATCCTTCCCCTCTCCCAACCCCTCCCTTCTCCCCCATGACCACACCTGCTCTAATAGTCTCCACTCCCTCTCAAAGCTTCCCTCTCATCCCTCCATCACAATTCAGCCACCTCTCCCTCTTCAAGGCAAACATGACTCTCTTTCCTCCCCAAGCTTTCCCCTCATTTCTCCCCCTTCTCCCCCAAATCGCCACCCCCCCAACCCCTCCCTTTCTAATCTCCCCCATCACTCCTCAAAGCTGCCTCCCCTCTTCCAAAGCTCTCAAATATTGTGACTCTCCCTGCTCGCTCTCTTCATCACCGTACAATTCTCTTCCTTCCCCTCTCCCCACCTCTCCCACATGGCCATGCCTGCTCTCATTGTCTCCACTCTCCTTCAAAGCTTCCCTCTCACATCAACCATCTCCTCACTCTTCAAAGCAAACTTTTCTCACTTCCCTCTCCAAGGTTCCCACTCACCATTCTCCCTCAATTTTCCAACCCCCCACCCCCACCCTCCACATCAAATCTCCCCCCTCTCTCCCCCTTTTCAAAGCTGCCACCTTCCCACACCCTCTATCTTCCAACTCATTCCCACACCTCCTTCAATCTCTAACTTCCCTTTGCCCCCTATCCTATTACTCCTCACTGCGACTCATCCCTTCACCACCTAGCACTTTGTCCTCCCCATCCGACCCTCTCCCCTAGCACTCCTGAAATCTACTCACTGTCAACAACTCTCCCTACCTCCCCCTCTCCTCATTTGTCCTACCCTCCCCTCCTCTCCCCTCCCCTACACCAAAAGCCTCCTCCTCTACTTCTTACTAAACAGTGTAGACCTCAAACAGCCAGGGTCTTCGCTCTCACCTGACTGATCTCTCCATCCAGGTTACCACTGACAACCCAGACATTATCTGTTTAACACAAACGATCCTCCTTCAAGACATCTCTGACTCCTTAGTTTCTCTCCCGGGTTACACTCCCTCCTCTGGTATTATAGACCTGAGTCTCGTCCTGGTGGCGGAAATGATCTCGTTATCAAAAACTCTATCCCTCACTCTCCATACACTGCCCTCACTCCTCCAGATCCCCAAGAATACCTCTGGCTCCGGCTTCCCTCCACTCCCATCTCATGCTTATCTGTGTTGTACCGTCCACCAAACAGTGATTACTCCATTTACATCTCGCTCACCAAAAACATGGACCAACTTCTATCCACTCATCCAAACTCTCTCTTCCTCACATGTGGTGACTTCAAATTCCATCATGCCAGCTAGCTGGGTGTGGATACCTCTCACACCTGCCATGGCACTTCAGCAACTCATTGGAACTGACATAATCTGTCAACTTCCCAAGTCACTTCTCAGCAAATGCTACTCCATCTCTTCTGGATCCGATTTTGACCAATTTCACAGAAAATGTCTGCTGTTCTTTTTCTGCTCCAATCGGTTCATCTGACCATATTCTTGTCAAAGTAGACATCCCTGTGGCTGTTATTAGAGAACTACATCAGTGCCGTCGTGTCTGACATTTCTGTCAGGCTGACTGGTAGTGACTTCAAGCAGCCATCAAACGTTTAAACTGCTCTCCGATTTATACTCTCTCCAACATCAACTCATCCTGGGGATTTTTTTCAAAGAAATTTGCTCTCTCTCATGCACAGATTTTTCCCCTCCCGTCTTCAGTTGTCCTTTCCTTTCTCCCACCCATGGTACAGTCATCCCCCGTTTATCGCGGGGGTTACGTTCCAAATCACCCCGCTATAAGTGAAAATCCGCGATGAATGGATGCCTTCCCAAAACATCAACTCGTCTGGTCTGGTCGGCTTGGCAGTGATCGGGTTTGAGGTGCCGGAGATCGATCGACTCGTCTGGTCTGGTCGGCTTGGCAGTGATCGGGTTTGAGGTGCCGGAAATCGACTTGTCTGGTCTGGTCGGTTTGGCAGTGCTCGTCCAACCGCGGCAAACCTTTTTCCTTCCCGAAGCATATCTAGCACCTTAACCTTCTGTACATACCTCGTTTTTGTGCATTGTGTGACAGGTCGAGCACCACGCGTTATAATTTATTGCTTAAATAATTTATATTTTACATATTATAACCGCGATATACTGGGGGAATCCGCAAAAAAAATAGTTAGGTTCCAAGGGAAAACCCGCGATGAACCGGGGGCGCGAGAGGTGAACTGCGATATAGCGAGGGGCGACTGTACACTGAAGTTTGTGGCGAGGCAGTTGCCCTAAAACAACTTGCCTTCGCCTCATGGAAGGCAAATACTACTGAAGGCAATCTTAGTTCCTTCCACAAAGCTCGGAACAAGTGTGTATCTACCCTCAGGAGAGCCAGGAAACAACATCTTTTTAATCTCAAGTCTGAACTCTCAAACCTGTCTCCCTCCTTCAAATCCTGGTGACCTCCAGTTAAGTCTGTTTCTGATGTATGCTCCCCCTCCATCCCTGACATTACCTCAAATAGCTGCACAGCTGACACTGCACGTGAAAAGGCTGAATGGCTAAAACTCTGTGTTCGCTTCTAAATCTTGTGTCCCAAACCCATCGCTTTCTGTACCAACTTTACCCAGTTGCACCCAGCTGTCCCTGGACACTGTCTTTTTCTCCTGACAAGGTGGAGAGCTTGCTGTCAAACCTCGACTCAGATTCTGCAACCGGTCCAGACGGCATCAACCCGCGTGTCCAAAAGACCTGATCTACTGCTCTTGCTCACCCTCTCATTTACTCAAGGTCATCTGCCATCTGCTTGGTAATCAGCAAACATAACCACTCTGCATTAAAGTGCAAAAAGATCCCTGCAACTGCAGACCAATCAGCCTTCTGCCAATCATCAGGAAGGTCAGGCAATCTGTCATCGTTTCTGACATCAAATCCTTCCTCTTCTCCAATGGCTTGATTTTCGATCATCAATTTGCATTCAGACCAGGTCACTCTACCCTGGACATTCTGCTTTTGCTTTCCCAACAATAGATGGAGGTCCTCAATGCCAGACATGAGATCAGAGCCATCTCCCTCGACATACAGTATCGCGTGCTTTCGATATGGTCTGGCACCTTGTCCTGGTCACCAAATTATTTTCCTGTGGTATCCAAGGGAATCTCCAATCGTGGCTTTCAGACTTACTCCTGTCAGTCAACATGAACATGAGGCAATTCATGGAATTCTCTCATTCTCTCTTCATGTCCAGGATGGAGTTCCTCAAAGTAGTGTTCTGGGCCCTGTTCTTTTTCTGGTTTTAATCAGTGATCTCTCTGACTCTCTGGAAAATCCTCTACTTCTTTGCTGGTGACTCCACCTTCTGCTGTACAATCTGTTATCCCTCAGTTTGGCAAGCAGCAGCCTCTTCACTTTCTGCAGATCTGGACAAAATCACAAGTTGGTCCAACACTTGGAATAGTGTCTCGCTTTGTCTCTCCGAACGAACCCTCTGGAAACCCCTCGATCCACTTTCTCAACAATCCTCCTGAAGAAATTCTTTCATTCAAGCTTTTGTGTCTCACGATCTGTCATGATCTTTCCTGGGAAAGCCACATATCCAAGCTGGCCTCCAAAGCCAGACGCCGACTGGGCATCCTCCGCCATGCAAAATCCTTCCTTGGCACACCTGAGCTCCAGACCACATGCAAAGCTTTCATCCGTAGCCTGATGAAGTACTGCCATCCCCTATGGGCTGTTGTTCCTGCCTCTCACCTTTCTCAGCTTCACGCTGTGGAAACCGGCATTTAGGATCATTGGTATCTCCTGCGATGAAGCTGAGTCTTTGGGCCCCTCACTCTCTCACCACAGGCAGGTCGGTGGTCTTCTGTCTTCCATCATCTCCTCTCCTCACGCCTCCCCCCCCCACTCCATCTGTGATCTGCCCCCCCCCCCCAATATTTCCACTGAGCACTCAAGGTCAACCAGCAACCAACCCCAATTTGGTGAAACTACCAAAATGAAGAATCACTGCTCACCTTCACTTTGTCTTTCTACTTTTTCCCGCCTCTGGAACAAACTCCGACACTCTCTTCAATCCCACTCTTCCCTCCAGATCTTCAACACAGCTGTTCACCACCATCTCTTATCTTCCCCCATTCAAAAACATGATCTATTCTCACCCCATTAATCCACCCCAAACCCACCTCCTTAAAATTCCCTGCAGTGTCCATCTTGTTTACCCCATGTACCCCACCTCATCCCTCTCCCTTCCACAGATCTCCTGATGTCTCTGTTCCACACCGTTTTGGGCTTCCCTCTTCCGCCCTTCATCGCCTGCTCCCTTGTTATACGTTCTGTGTGTTAGCTCATATCCGAGCCTCGATATTGTCGACCAAAAGAAAAAATGTATTGAGTGCACAATAAGTCACAGAATACAAAATAAATGGTACATGTCCTTTCCAATATTTTTTATTAAATCATAATTCTATACGAAGCCAAATCAACATTACCTTTGCAGCTGTGATCTGTTCCTTGTAGTTTGAGGTTTTACAATTGAGAAACTCGGTTTGTTTTTGCTCCTTCTCCAGCTGCCCTTTGTGCAGCTTCATCTCCTGCTCAACAATCCTTAAATCGCTGTAAAATGAAGAAGAACAAGAATAAGAAGAGCTTGAGCTATGCTGAATGAATGAGAAGTGGAGGAGGAGATTAATTTCATAAATGAAACATATCGTTGATCACAAATCAAAACTGCTAAAAGATAAAAACCCTTCATCGTGCTGATCATTGCCAGCAGCCGATTGCTTTTGAGCTGTTTTTTGGCACAGAGTTGTGGGTTATCAGCACACTTGCATAGTGTATAAAAACAAGCAAGACAAAGTAACAAATAATTCAGACAAGCCGGTATGCGACATGGCTGCTCGCTCTAGATGGAAAGCTGGCCGACGCGACTAGCCGATATTCATGTACATGCTATCAATCAATTTAGCACAATAAATATGATTATCACAGCCCTCTTAGTTTGCACCCAGAAACCCACCTTGTGAAATTTCAGGCATGTTTCCAAAGAGACTCTAAGAAATGGCAGCCCTGGTAATTCTATTTATCTATTCGCTAAAGATTTTATTTTTTTATTTGATGCTGTAAGACATTCTCCTTGGGCACAAAAAAACCAGGTCCCTTGGAGGTCCAGTTTCGGAGGTATTGATTTTTTTGTGAAGTCCACAATAAGTGTACAATGTACGATAAAGTATTTTAGCTGTTGATAAGCAACGGAGGTGTGCATAGCAACCATTCATTTTTGTGTACATGCTAGCCACATTGTACACATTTCACCCAAATTTCATCAAAATCAGACTCTTTCTCTTAGAGATATTCGCAATTAACAGTTTCTGAAATGTTCGACATGTACTCGCCCAAAACCTATCTCCTCCTACAAATAATTTTTGTTAGGGCTGCAAATTGGCATGAAGGGAGCTAGATAGATTGCGCACAGAACTCTAAGCTTCGAATTTTTTTTTTCGATTTTTTGACCACTTTAAAGGGCTGTTGCTATGCCGTTGCTAGGGCCCGGGGTCCCATATTCGAAAGCACACGATTCCCAGAAATATTGGTCCTACCTACCAAATTTCATTGGAATCGGTTGAGTGGTTTAGCCCCTAGGCTTGACCAAAGTTTCGCGGACAGACAGACAGATGGAAATGTCCAGAATAAGGGTGCTCTTAGAGCAGCCAATATATACGGAAACCATCAGCGACAGACGTACTCACCGAGCCAGCTGCTGTTCCCGAGAGCGTGTGGCAGACACCAAGTGCAACAGATGTTGCACCTGCTTCTTATTCTCGTTTAACACTGCACGTGCACGCTCTATACTATTTGTATGTTCATTCATTGCCAACATGAAACTGTAAAACAACAACAACAAAAAAACCAAGGTTAAGTTACCCCAAAAAATAACAATCTGCATATTTGAAAGTGTTGGGCAAGAGCAATGAGATTTCCCTCCCTCAACAATCATTGCACATTACACAACTAACTTCTCAATAGTAAAAACATGGCACAGAGAACCAATCAAACTAATTCAAGGAAGCAAATATTAGGGGCTGTCAATTTGATCAAACATGGCTGTTCACTCATTCACTAAATCAATTTGTTTATTTATCTTTATGTACATACCCCATTCACTCAATGTATCATTTGATTATAGCTTGGATTTTTTTTCCCCCTATCCTCAAATGCCATTGCCTTTCCCCACCAGCAGCAACTTCCTTCTCAGAATGACTCAAAAGTGACACACACACACACACAGACACACACACACACACACACACACACACACACACACACACACACACACACACACACACACACACACACACACACACACACACACACACACACACACACACACACACGCCAGGGAGTGTGGGTTACCTGGAATCCTTGGTGTCCTGGAGATCGAGCACCAGAGCAGAGTTGACAAGAGCTTGGAGGCTTTTTGAGGATATTGCAGAGAATCCCACAGAGTCAGAAAGAAGCTTTTGCAGCTGCTGAGCTGTCAAACATAGAAACAGGAAATTAAAAGCCAATAAACCAAAAACAGGATGAACTGAACTCACAAAAAGACATCTGGAACATCATGGTACTGAAACACCAACAATGGTGTCAACAAATCATGGAGCTGTTTCTTATGGAATAAACGAAGCTTGCCAGATAACACTCAATGTCCATGTGCAAGCCATGATGAAAGTTTGATTTGGTAATTGTCCATTTATTATGATTACCACAAACAGCTGGATGCAATGACTGCATCATGATCACAAGATTTGATTTTATTTAAAAGGAATCAAGCAAAAAGATTTGTACTCTTTGCAGTTGCCACTTTAATCTGAGCACATGATTTATGATGTGACTGCACATTCAAACAAACAACATATGCAATGTTGATTTGTTCATTATTTGCCAATGTCTCTGCCACTAAGCTAGAGGTTGCAAGTGTGGGTCTTCCAAACTGAAAAAGAGATTACTCATTAAAACACTTCCTTTGAAGGTTAAAATCGTGTGATCACTGAAACAAATATCTATTCCATAAAAAACAACAATTTAGTCTCAAATTCAAGATATGGAATGTGCCTTCCACACCCTGTGCCTTCGTGTCACTGCTTTTTATCTTGCCTTCCTCGAGGTCATGGGATTTTAGGCACGGTCTCTCTGACAGCTTGTGACAGGTCTGCTTCTCACTCAATGAATAATGGTCAGTGGTTTCACAGTCTCCAAGTGGATATATTATGGTCTTGCTCCTCAAACCATCTCATCTCTCGGGTCAAACATTGCCCCTCCAGGTCAATCATATGCTTTCCACCAGAAACCCTTACCTTGTTTGCCTCCCCATGACTAAGATTAACACTCAACTCCATTCATCACACACTTATCCTGCTTGTGGAACAATCACCTTGAGTCAGATGCATCATACTCTTCCCTCAAAGACTTCAAGTCTGCTGCACACAATGACCATGTGGTCTCTCATTTCTACCTGAGCTTTCACTGAGACCCAATGAGACCTCCTTTCAAGTTTCCCCTTATACCTGAAACACCTCTCCATGTTGGACTGCATTCTTGTCTTCCTGTTTCCCCTTTACCAAACTTTGTCTGTTCAATCATTGCCCTGTTGCCCTGCTCTTCCATGAGCCTTGACATCTGTACATTATAGAAATATAGAAATAAATTCCCACCAAGTTCCACTTTTTCTTCTTCTTCTTCTTCTTTGGTATGCAAAATGTGGGTCTGGTTTGCCATCATTTTTGCTAGGACTGTGACTGCTAGGAGTGATGCAGTGCCCCCTGTAGGTTAGAGCAGGAATTTGTAATTTGTCCATGGTGCCGGCGATAGCTCGTCCACTCTTCGCGAAGGACAAAGTGGGATACTTAACGTCCACCAAATCATGCTGGCAGATGGAACGTCCAGTTTACCGTCAAAGGGACAATGGACACATTGATATATCGCTTTGCAGAAACACCAGGACAACAGTTTATAACTGGGTCAGAATACAAACCCAGGCCAGACAGCTCAGTGGAAAGTGAGGATACCTCTAGGCTATCCTGCCAACCCCTACACCATGTTATATACATAAAAATACAATCACCAAATGCATTTACAGCCTTATGAAGATGGTGTTTAAATTTTTATTTTCCTTCTCTTTACCGAGGGCTAACAGGAGAGATCATAGGTAACACATTCACGATTGAGCTGCATATTCTGGGTTTGATTAATGACCCAAATAGAAAAAGGTTGTCATGATGTTTCATAAGGCTTAGGTCAAATTTGCCACGGCGGCCGTGGGGTCTCCAAAATCTGCGGCCACTAGCAATTATATGGCGGCCGCAGTATTTCCACGGTCACACAATGTAGCAGTCACATACGTTTTTATTTTTCGGGTAGCCGCATGGCGTATTTAGAAATCGTGGAGACCGAAAACGTGGGGGTGCCGTACGGTCTTTGATTTGATGTCGCACGGTGACCTTAGGGCGTCGCTGCGGCGGCCATATAATTTTCAAGGCAGACGGAAGGAGACCTCAAGGTGCCCGCAAGGCGACCGCAGGGGGACCCTAAGGCGAACGTGCGGCCAGACGGATGGTAACGAGTGGGTATATATACCAGTTCTTTTTTTACTGAAATAAAAATATACCAGTATATATATATAACTGAATATACTATAACTATAATATACCGTGGTGCCCCCAGAATCCGAACGCCCGATTGTTTGAACAAATTGGAATCTGAACAATTTTGTCGCGAAAATTTTGCCCTAAAAACCGAAAACATTTTAAAAAACTGAACACAACGTAGCGTTCATGTTTGTTCACGTGTCTCCCCCACCTGTTCGACCCGCATCTTCGCGCTTTGTTCATTCAGTTCGTCGGTGGAAGTAGTCGTGAAAGCATCTCTCGTGTGTCGATCGATCTGTGAGCATTGGTTGCTGCTGATAGACATTCGATCCCAGGTGTCTCTCACAAAGACTATGCTGTCATCACCAAAAACCTGGTCAAATTCCAAACTCCTGTGCTGGCCACCAACAGTGTATTTACCTGCCTAGAAAGCTGGTAATACCCTGGAATGTTTATGGGATTAATCCAATTTCTTCACTTCCTCAGTTACATGTAGTTATGACAATCAGAAGTAGTGAGTTTCACTGCTGATATGTGGAGACCCCATGGAAGGCACACAGAATACTGCTCAACACACCACGAGTATCATATTCTTGAGCCGTGTGCTTGTACTCTTCGATCATGATGCGGCAAGCCTCATCCTGCTGTCTGTTCCGCTCCATCATCTCCTCCAACACCTCAATCATGTGCAGGTCAAGATCACAGGTAGGCACAGGAACATCTCCAAATAGCTCATGAAGCCAAGATTTGACCTGTGCAGAACATATCCATCAGTACAAGTGAGGTTGGATTACAAGATAAAAACAAAGGCATGCAAAAGTGTCATGTTTGGTGTACCCATCTGAGCACATGAGTCAGAATGATGGGATGACAGTTTCAAATCCCATAATGTTGTGGTGTTTATTGATGTCCTTGCACGTCATGAAAGTAAAAGTAAACCGATTTCTTCCAACATTCTGATAATGCATACAAGCTGTGTACCAGCTCCTCGATGAACCGTAAGGCACTGGAGATAAAGAAACAGGCAGAGCCTAAGGTGGCCCGCTGACCGTTTATTATACCTTCCTTATGTCAGGGGTTTACTTTACGAAACTCAGATTACAACAGGTTGTTGATCTTGTACAACTTGGTAACAGAGTAAAGAAGCAAGAATGTGTATCTGGATTAACTTTGGTCCAAAGTCAAACAACTGGTTAAAATCACAATCAAGGAAAACTAGGTAGAACGGCACTTGGAAGAGCACATACCTCTGCCAGGCTGAACAGTTTACGTTTGGGATCCCATTGATGGGCCGGATCTGTATCCAGATCTTAACCAAAATCTAATTGGCTTGTTCTCATCACACCACCAAATTATTCACCAAGTTTTGTCATAATCCATCCACAACATTTTGAGATATTGTGCTCCATATCGTTTTGGCCTTATCACTCAATAGTGAAGAATCCCGGAAAAAAAAAATTCTCATATCCGGATCCGAATCCAGATCTTCACCAAGATCTAAACAATTCGCCCTCGTCACACATCCAACCTGTCCACAAAGTTTCGTCTGAATCCATCACAGCCGTTTGAGATATCATGCTCACAGATAGACAGAGATAGACAGAGATAGACAGAGACAGGGGTGAAAACATAACCTCTGTTTACCTTCGTTGACAAAGGTAACTATGCAGAGATCATAGAACACCTTACCGACGCAGTCTTGAGAAAAAGGACATGGGAAGGATCTTTTCAACTCTTGCTTTGCACTTCTGAGCACAATGAACTTTGTTCGTGATCTTTGAATAGCAGGCGCGATGGTAACCATTTGAAGCCGCTGGATCAAATGGAATGGTCCAGAGCTGAACCTTCTGCCCACTCCACCCTCAAAGCGTGCAGCAAATTTGATTGGTCGAGACGATGTGAAATGTTGCCCAAAGTTATGTGAAACAAAGCTTTTGGAACTGCAAACAAGGCAATTTGTGTTCGACGGTGTTCAAATATATAATTCAAACAAAGGTTTGAAAGACCGGAGTAATAAAAATTTATACAGAAGTTTACCACTGTTGAGGAAACGTCTTTTACACCACCATATTTAACACATTGCATTAGTTATCCGTGCTTGTTGTTTGTGTCCTTTATCAGGTGTGTCCCTAAAAACAGTAAGTTTCCTGTTGGAATGATTTTCGATTTTGATTGACTGCCAGACAGACAAACTGTAGCAATTGTTTTATCGTGATTGGGACAAACTGTTCAATTTGCTAAATTCAGAGCCAAAGTACTGCTAAACTGCAGGTTCATGCTCCAATTCATGTTTCGATTCATGTTCTCCAGTGTTAAAAATGTATAATTCAACTGAAATTAAGTAGTGCCTTGATCATAGACTGACGTGGAACATGGAACAACAGATGGAACAAATTGCTGAACAAAGTTCTTCTTCTTTTGTATGCAGCACAAGGCTGCGGGGTAGCAACATTAGCTGAGGGTGCAGCTGTGCTGCTGATGCAACACCTGCCCTCTGTGGCTCAGGGCAGGAATTTGTTAATAGTGCTGGCGATAGCTCACCTAATCTTTGTGAAGGACACCATGGGGTCTTTAAGGTCCACCAACGAATGATAGCAGACGGGACGCCCAGTTGAACGCCCATCCGAGAGACGGCACACACATTGATGAATCACCTGGCCTGTGAAACACCAAGATGGCAGTTTATAGATAGGTCGAGATTCGAGCCCAGGCTAGACAGCTGAGAAGCGAGTTTGCATACCTCTAGGTCATCATATTAGTCAGGTCAACCAACAACTCGGTCTTATGGAAAGAACTTTCACATCTGTGGACAAATCGATGTTTGTACCACTGTACAATATAGTAGTATTGTCACCACTTTTAAAAAAAAGGATATAGCTGTGATAGAAAGAGTGGGGAGAAGAGTGACCAAGAGTGTTGCCGAAGTTAAGGAACTGGAGTGCGACGAATGGCCGATAGCATTGGGCCTACCATGATTGGTCTGTAGGCGTGAACGTGCCGATATGGAAGAGGTGTTCATGATAACGAATCACTTAGATCAGGTAAACACCCAATCTGCTATCCGAGTTTCAAAGCAGTGCATCGGCCACAACTTTGCCTTGAGAAAACCACATTGTGGGTTAAACATTCGAGCGAATAGTTAATGCATACCTGCCAACCCTACCGATTTAGCCGGTAGACTACCGATTTTCGAGGCTATCTACTGGCTACCGATTTTACATGCTTAATCTACCGGCTTTTAAAATTCAGGGGAAATTTTTTTTTTTAATCCGAGTTACAGAATACGATACTGTAGAGCACCTTGCAGTTTACGTTTTTCCGTCGTCTATGCGCGCGTCTACACCATTACACGCGTCTGCTATCGTTAAATCTGATTATCCGCAATTAGTTTAGTGATAGCAGACGTGCGTAACCGCCTGGTGTCGCTAGCGTCGCACGGTCGAGTGGACAACAACAAAGCCATTTTTCGCGCGGATGCTTTCACAACAATCACAATGGACACGCCTGAAAAGAAAAAGCCACCTTTGCGGTACGACAATGTTTTCAAGGACGAGTGGACAAAAGAACATTCGTGGATCAAGGCATCGTGGAAAGGTACGAAGCACGCGTTCTGTGAGCTGTGCAGGACTATGGTATCCGCAACATACTGTGTGGGCTATTGGCAGCCAAGATCAATATCTTTAAGAAAGATGGCTGCACTTGTTGCAGCTGGAAACCATCAGAGGAGCTCCTGAAAACAGCTAAATCTGCCACCTACCAGGCACTCAATAATTAGTGAAGCTCTGGACGTTTACAGAATGAGTCCCACAGTCCCAGTGAACTTTACACATTTTGATATTGTAAAGTCACATTGTAAATTACACTGGTCAACAATTTTTTACTTTCTGAATGTTGTCTAGATTTCTACAAGTGAATTAGGGTATTCTGGCACTGCTGAATCAGGAAATGGCATCCGTTTCTCTCCATCAGGTCAGGTTTTTGTGCTAAGTTGATTTGAAAAAAATCAGATCTTGTGACAAAATCAATTACATTTTTGTGGCATTATCAGCTGATTTTTGTCAACACATATCATCCTAAACATGTTTTTAAGAAAAAAAATGTTTTGCCAACAACATTTATTGATTACATGATAGAAACATCGATTACTGTCATCTGAATGGTGGGCATTGATAAAGGTAAGTACAAGTAAATTGCATGTTGCGTCACCACTGTTCAAACTTCAGGGCTTGAACTTCCGTTTCTTCGAACTCCTGGAATGTTCAGCGGCAGGGAGGTCTCTCTTCAGATTCCAACAGTAGTCAGCCATCATGACTGCGTCCCAGCGACCCTGATACCTGGTCTCCATCTCCTTCATGTCCTGATGGAATCTCTCCCCTGCTCGTCACTCATTGAACCCAAGTTCTCAGGAAACCGGTTCATATGTGAAAATAGGTAGTGCATCTTGATGCTCATGTTGCAGCCCAGGTTTCTGAAAGCAGTCAGCATGTTGTTGACAAGTTCTGCGTAGTTTCTGGCCTTATTGTTGCCAAGAAAGTTCTTCACTACCAAAACAAATGTCTTCCACGCTTCCAGTTCCACTTCGTTCATTGAGTTTTTGAACTCTGGATCTCTGATGAGCTGACGGATCTGAGAACCATCAAAGATGCCAGCTTTCAACTTCTCCATGGTCAATCCTGGAAAAGCCTGGCACAAGTAAGTGAAGCAGTCACCATCTTTGTCCAGAGCCTTGGTGAACTGCTTGATTAAGCCGAGCTTGATGTGCAGCGGTGGGAAGAGTATTCTGTCTCTGTCCACCAGAGGGTCGTTGATGACGTTCCTTTCTTTGCATGGCACCAATTCCTCCCGCACAGGCCAGTCCTTCTTCGTGTAATGCTGAGCACGGTCCCTACTATCCCACATGCACAGAAAACATGGGTACTTGGTGAAGCCAGACTGTTGTCCCAACAAAAGGTTCACCATCTTCAGGTCAACACAAATAAACCACTTATGCTGATCATAACCAATTTTCTCCAGCACGTACTTCACCGCTTCATACTTCTCCTTCAGTGTAGTCGAGTGAGCGATGGGTACAGAGGCAAACTGGTTGCCGTTGTGTAGCAGAACACATTTCAGTGATCGCTTGCTGCTGTCAATGAACAGTCTCCAATCTTTGGGTTCGTACTGTGGCACTCCAAGCTTGAGCAGAAGCTGCGCAATATCAGCACAGTACACCAAGTCCTTCTCTTCAGAGAAAAACGGAAGTACTCTTGATGCCTGTTGCGGAAGAAGCTGATGCGAGCACTGTCAGAGAGGAGGTTTTTTTCCTTCAATCTGGATGCCAACAGTTTGGCAGAGTCCTTTGACAAGCTGAGGTCGCGAACTAGATCATTCAACTCCTTTTGGGAAAATGGATGTGGAGCATCATCTTCAAGAACCACTTCTTCTTCTTCATGTCCTTCAACACTGGAGGCATCTTCGTCACTAATGTCAGGAAGTTCGCCGAAGATAGGCACTGGAATTGCATCACAATGAGCTACAGGACGACGTGCTGATTGAAGATCAGGATACTTGAGGCTGCCCCGGTTCTTTCTGTTGATTCCAGACACATCAACAGCGCAGAAGTAGCAGTCAGTGACATGGTTTGTCGGCTCCCTCCAAACCATGGGAATTCCAAACTTCAGACCAAATTCCAAACTTCAGCCTCACCAATTTTTGGAAGATTTTGAGGTTTTATGACTTCAAACTGATCCCTTTTTGACATAATCACCCAGAACTATCGTACCTGAATACTTCTTGTCATTAAAATAATTATTTCCAATCAAAACAATTATTTGACATGACATTTTACCCCCACCAACTTCTTCTAAAATGCTCCACACATGCGTACATGTGAACAAAAATGTAAAAAACGACATGTGGCCATATCTCAAAAACTTGACCTGATTGAACAAAACTAATGTGAGTTTTGGATTCAGCGCATCAGATTCGTCCTAAATCAGCTTAAAAAATGCAGACAACAAATTTGTTGTTGACCAGTGTAATCAGTGTATTATTGTTTAAACTTGGTGTCATGAGTGCACTGAATCACTGGCTATAAAACATGAACTGCAGAACATCAGAGTGACTGGAATGAACTGTACACTTTGTGCACTGAATCACTGGTTAATACAAAATGGGCATCAGAGTGACTGGCATGAACTGTACACCTATATACATGGCACATGTATATATGTAGTTCGTTTGAAGATACACAGTGAAATATCAGTGTAATTATTTTTGAAGTGGCTACATACAGTACACTTGTACATACATGTGATGCATCTGATTCTGTGGTAAATATGTCGTTTTTATTGAGGAAAATGTGTGGTCCAAATGCAGGATAATGCACTATTTTGCCATTTTGGTTACTTGTTTCCAAAATGTCGTGTATTGAAGTGCCAGTGTAATTATTTTGGAAGCTGTTACTTGTTGCACATAATAAATTTGACAAGTAGGCCAGATTTTGCTGTGGTAAATAGTTGATTTTATTGAGGCTATAAAGTGGTCTAAAATGCAGGAGTGCACCATTTTTTCAAAAATTTTCCTGGGGGAGCGGGGGGGGCATGCCCCTGCGTCACGCAAAAATCTACCGATTTTCATTCCAAAAAGGTTGGCAGGTATGTTAATGGATAGAAAAAAGTACCGGTAATGAATGTACACGGCTATTCTGTTAAAGTTTTCACAATATGAAACTTCACACTGAAGAATTCATTTTACCGAAATCACGTAGATTGTTTGGTATGTCAGGGGTCAAAAAATAACTATCTCATTCAAAACTAGAAGAGCACTCAGTCGAGTGCATACCTCCACCACGTAATGCCTGATTCACGAGAACATATCGGGCCAAATACATTTTTGTAATATCATGCTAAACAGTACATCGTTTTTGGCCAAATCTCTCGATGGTGAAGAATCACTTCGAAAATTAAATAATTATCGTATCCAGATTCGGATCTTCACCAAAATTGAATCAATTCGTCCTTGCGACACACCCAACCTGTCCACCAAGTTTCATCCAAATCCGTTCACAACTTTTTGAGATATCCTGCACACAAACAAACAAACAGACAGACAGAGAGGAGTGAAAACATAACCTCCTTCACCTTCGGTGGCGGAGGTAATAAATTTAAGGTAGAACAACAACTTTTTTAGATCCTCGTGGAGGATCTCTGTCTTACTGACGTTGTTGTTCTTGTGGACTTTTTTTGTTTCACAGCCTACAGTTTTCATCGAAACTTCCTGAAACTTGGGGTATATATGTAAAGATACCCTGCGCAGGCAGTAACCATCTCAGATTTTGAAAATTCCTCCTTGAAAAAAAAGTTGACGTAATAATATCGCCGCGAATGGAAATCGCCGATACCATTATCTCCAAAATTCGGCAAGCTGTTTGAATTTTGTTTGCGGGAATCAAGCCGGGCATTAGCACAGATAATTTATCGCAAACCTGATACATCACAATGACGTCATATTCGTTTTTATGATGTCATCATTAAGAGGACGAGGATCTTAGCTCATTCAAGCTTATTTGTCTACAGAGTCAACGCTAGTGGAAGATCTAGGACACTGAACGGATCAGGACGCAACAATAAGAGAAAGGGGTGGAAGAGAGGTTGAAGGACAAAGCAAAGGGAGACATGGACAAATGATGGTGGACAACAAGGATACAGAAGGAAACTCTCAGGAAAGAAAAAACTGGAAATTTGGAAAGAGTTGAGCTTGGGATGTGGATCATGAAAATATATAATTCATAAGAATAGGTTACCCCAATCACAACAATAATTTGTTTTAAGCAGTTTAAATATTTATTACCTTAAATTCTCGTTCATCCAGGGTGACGTGTGATGCCATGAAGCAGATCTAGAGGAGAGAAAATGAAAACAAAACATTTACATGAACCAAGAAAAGGACAATCAGGTTAAACAGATAAATACCACGGAGACACATGGAAGAGGAGACAGACAGACACATCCCGAGACAACGAGGGAACATACACGGACACCAGGACACTCAGACAGATACACACACACACACACACACACACACACACACACACACACACACACACACACACACACACACACACACACACACACACACACACACACACACACGGACACCAGGACACTCAGACAGACACACACACATGGAAGAGGAGACAGACAGACACATCCCGAGACGACAACGAGGGAACATACACGGACACCAGGACACTCAGACAGATACACACACACACACACACACACACACACACACACACACACACACACACACACACACACACGGACACCAGGGCACTCAGACAGACACACACACATGGACACCAGGCCCCTCAGACAGACACACACACAAACACGGACACCAGGACACTCAGACAGACACACACACACGGACACCAGGACACTCAGACAGACACACACACACACGGACACCAGGACACTCAGACAGACACACACACACGGACACCAGGACACTCAGACAGACACACACACACGGACACCAGGACACTCAGACAGACACACACACACACGGGCACCAGGACACTCAGACAGACACACACACACACGGACACAAGGACACTCAGACACACACACACACACGGACACCAGGACACTCAGACAGACAGACACACACACACACACACACACACACACACACACACACACACACACACACACGCACACACGGACACACGGACACCAGGACACTCAGACAGACACACACACACACACACACACACACACACACACACACACACACACACACACACACGCACACACGGACACCAGGACACTCAGACAGACAGACACACACACACACACACACACACACACACACACACACACACACGGACACCAGGACACTCAGACAGACAGACACACACACACACACACACACACACACACACACGCACACACGGACACACGGACACCAGGACACTCAGACAGACACACACACACGTTATTACCTGATCCACAGAGAGGTATGTATACAAGTACTTTTGTGTGTTCTCGTTTGAAGGCCGCTCCGTGGAATGACCGATGTTGTATAACGGTGAGGAAACGTTGACGTCGTTGTACAGTTCGAAGGAAGAACAGACGGTCCGTGCAGGAGTTGTCCTCAATCTGTACTCTTCCCCTCCTTGGCCTCGGAGTCAGAAGGGTACAAGGCTGCTCTCAATTCGCTATACGCCAGCGCGGTGACGTTCCTAAATCACGTCACACGACACAGAAAATCTACATCGCGCGGTAAAATTTACTTGAGGACGAGCACTGAGTCCGCGTTCTGATTGGTTAATTTTAGCTTGGGCTGTAAGGAGATCTTGGTTAATTCACATCTCCAGATTCGCCACACACACCGGCGCGTTCTGATTGGTTAATTTTAACTCGGGCTGTAAGGAGATCTTGGTTAATTCACATCTCCAGATTCGCCACGCACACCGACGCGTTCTGATTGGTTAATTTTAACTCGGGCTGTAAGGAGATCTTGGTTAATTCACATCTCCAGATTCGCCACACACACCGACGCGTTCTGATTGGTTAATTTTAACTCGGGCTGCAAGGACCACTTAGTTAATTCACATCTCCAGATTCGCCACGAATACTGCCAACGATTCCTGAGCTGGTAGAAATGTCCGTGAATTCATATCAACAGGACCAAGAGAAAAAACGCGGAAATAAAGTAAATTTAAGAGGCCAACTACCTGTGACGCACACAAATAATTTTAAACAGTCCTGACTCCCGACCTCAACATTGTGTCGGTAATTTGTCGATGATTTTGTATTTCACTTGTCCTGATGAACCTCGTATCGATGCAGCAGAAAATGTATCATGAAACAAGACAGAGCATTTCACAGTCTTGTCGATCTGAGAACCAATGCAGACACACTCACTCACATAACACACACACACACACACACACACACACACACACACACACACACACACACACACACACACAAACTCACTCACACTCACACACACACTCACACACACACACACACACTCACTCACACCACACACACTCACACACACAAACTCACTCGCACTCACACACACACACACACACACACACACACACACACACACAAAACACACACTCGACACACACACACACTCACTCACATAACACACACACACACACACACACACTCACTCACACATACACACACACATACTCACTCACTCGCACTCACACACACACACACAAAACACACACACACACACACGACACACACACTCACTCACACGACACACACTCACATGACACACACACACATACACACACTCACTCACACTCACACACACACATGACACACACACACATAAACTCACACTCACTCACATAACACACACACGACACACACTCACTCACACTCACTCACATAACACACACGCACACACATACACACACACAAATACATGACACACACACACATGACACACACACATAACACACACATAACACACACACATATGACACACACACACACACACAAGACACACACACACATGACACACACACACAAACATGACACACACATAGCACACACGACACACACACGCATGACACACACTCACATGACACACACACATGACACACACACATACACACTCACACTCATTCACATGACACACACACACACTCACTCACATAACATTCGATGGGGAATGACCTGAGGATTAAGCACAAAAAAATTCATGATTCTAGCTTCAAGGGTTAATGCTGCAGATTGTTTTTTCGTTAAAATATCCCCACATTTAGAGGTTTTTCGGTCGTTGCTAGGCAACGGAGGGGTCCATAGCAACGGTTCTTTCTCACACCTAACTAGGACATACCATGAACCTACCATACCAGTTTCATGTATATCTGACTCATAGTCTCTGAGATATAACGAACTTCGTTTTTTTATTGTTTCCGACCAGGGTTCATTCAAAGTCTATCTTCTCCGACAGTTTTCATAGGATCCGGCTGGAAATGTTGACAATATGGCTGAATGTACTGCCCAGTCGCTCGTGGCCCGATTTTTGATTTTCGAAAAAATATTTTTTTTATGATTTTTCAAAAATTTCAAAGTCCCGTTTTTCGTTTTTTTTTTAAATTTTTTTTCGACTTTATCGACGACCCAACAAACACACACAGACAAGCCGGTCGGTGACATGGGTGGTCGCTACATAATTGCATACTAGTCATACAGTTTTTGACGGATCGGGCTGAAATTTTTTGACAAAGAGGTTGATTATAGTGCACATAAAAGCCTGGAAGCCCATTTTTAACTTTCGAAAAAATAAATTTTTTAGGATTTTTTCAAAAATTTCAAAGTGCCGTTGCTAGGCAACGGTGGTGACCATAGCAACGGTGCTTAAAAGCATGTAACTAGATCCTGGTATGAACCTACCTGTCAAGTTTCATCAAAATCGGTTGACTCCTCAGGCCTCCAGAGCTGTCAATTACATACAAACATACAAACAAACATACATACATACAGACGGGAAAAGTGAAAACAAGCCGGTAGGCGACATGGTGGCAGGATTTGCACTCCGGCCACCGTAAAACGCTTCATTCCGCAAAACGCAAAAACGCAAAAAAATCTGAAAACCCACTCCGTGGGAGTACCTCCTGTGCAGCTTCCCTTCGCAGGGCAGCTCACCGGATGACGGGATTGGGGCAAAGCCTTCGGGACCCCCAATCTTTGATAGGAGGGAAACCATGGGGTAACATCCCTGGGTCAGATTGCGGGAGAGTGTGTCGGAGTGGTGCTGAGGTGTCGTCCACCAGACGGCGGTCTCCTTGGGTTAACCTGAGGCGGTCCCTTCGGGTGGGTGCCTGGAATGTCCTATCCCTAAGAGAGGATGATCACCTGTCTCTGTTATCATCTGAGCTCAAGCGTTTGGACATCGGGATTGCAGCTCTCTCTGAGGTTCGGAGACCGGATTGCGGCGAGATAATGGTGGGTGGTTACACCTACTATTGGTCTGGTCGCTCTGATGGTTACCATACCCAAGGAGTTGCTGTAGCTGTGTCCAATAAGCTGACCCCAATGATAATTGAGGTAACACCGGTCAACGAGCGTATTATGAGATGAAGGATTCGTCACTCCTTAGGTGTCATTTCCCTGGTCTCTGTTTATGCTCCGACTGAGGCGAGTGATCTCACCGTGAGGGATGCATTCTACGCCACACTCGAGTCTGTGGTTGATCAGTGCCCCAGACGAGATACACTTCTCGTCTTGGGGGATTTCAATGCATCGACTGGAACTGATAGGGATGGTTATGAGGTGTGTGTTGGTCCCCATGGGTCAGGAACTATGAACCAGAATAGCACTAAGTTCCTTGACTTTGCAAGAAGTCATGGACTTAGGGTGGCTGGTTCATGGTTTCAGCGCCCACAAGCTCATCGCTGGACTTGGTATTCCAACGCTGGTGGTGTGGCAAAGGAGATTGACCATGTCCTCATTGACGGTCGTTGGAGGATGATCCAGAACTGCAGGGTCTACCGGAGTGCTCAGTTCCTCAATACTGACCACAGGCTTGTTGTAGCAACTCTAAAGCTGCACCTTATATCCTGGAGAATGGTACCATCCCAGCCGAGGCTGGATGTTGCCAAGCTCAGGGATGAGAGAGTAGCTGAGGAGTTTGCGAACAGGCTGAGTGGACACTTGGGGGGTCTGGGTGCTTTGGGGGGTCCTGAAGAGTTGTGGAGCGCCTTCAAGACCATCGTCCTTGATGTTGCCGGTGGATGCCTTGGAGCTTACCGCAGGGCAAAGAAGAATTTTGTCTCTCAAGGGACACTGGATACCATTGACCAGAGTCGCAGGGCCAGGCTGAATGGCAGAGCTGAGCTGTTCAGGGAGCTGAGGCGTAAAACTGTACATACACTGAGGGTGGACAAGGAGGCCTATGTGCGAGGAATCTGTGAGGGGGTAGAGCATCACCTGTGGACAGGTGATTCTCGTCCCGCTTACAGGGGAATTCGCGCATTACGTTCATCCAAGCCCATCCCTCGGAGCACTGCAGTTCGAGCAGAGAGTGGTAGGCTCTTGACAGAGGAGTCTGAAGTGAAGGCCCGCTGGGCCGGTTACTTTGAGCGGTTGTACCAGGCTGATCCCCCAGCTGTCGAGTTGGACGTCAAGGGTGTTACAATCCCTGTTGCTGACCCACGAATCAACTGTGGTCCACCTTCGCTTGTGGAAACACGGGCTGCGGTGAACCAGTTGAAACGGGGCAAAGCTCCAGGGATCTGTGGCATCCATGCCGAACTTCTCAAGGCTGGTGGAAATGCTGCACTCGTGTCGTTGCATGCAGTTTTGTGCTCTGCCTGGAACACAGGCATTATTCCAACTGACTGGAAGAGGGGCCTTGTTGTCCCTCTCTGGAAAGGGAAGGGTGATCGCCAAGACTGCAACAACTACCGAGGGGTGACGCTGCTCTCAGTGCCGGGCAAGGTCTTTGCTCGGATAATTCTTGATAGGGTTCGCCACCATCTGCTTGAGCAGCAGCGTCCAGAGCAGTCAGGCTTTACACCAAAGAGGTCAACGATTGACCGTATCCTTGCCCTTCGTGTCCTCACCGAACTCAGACGAGAGTTTCGGCAGGGGCTGCTTGCAGCCTATGTTGATCTCTGTAAAGCGTTCGATTCAGTGAATCGGGATGTCCTCTGGAGGATTCTTGGTCTTCGTGGGGTGCCACCGAAACTGATCGATCTGATGTCTGAACTCTACTCTGGTACTGAGAGTGCTGTGAAGTGTGGTGGTACCATCTCTGACTTATTTCCAGTTGTTACTGGAGTGCCTCAGGGATGTGTACTTGTCCCCACACTTTTCAGCACTTGTATGGACTGGATTCTAGGGAGGATGTCGGAGAGATCAAGTTGCGGTGCATCATTTGGGAATGTCAAGATCTCGGACCTTGACTTTGCAGATGATGCAGTCATCTTTGCGGAGACTTTAGACATCCTCTTGGGGGCCCTCGAGGTGCTGAATGAGGAGTCGGAGCCGTTGGGATTACGGGTTTCTTGGGTCAAAACTAAGATCCAGGCTTTCGGTGACATCTTGGATACTGCTGTCCTGTCTGTGTCTGTTTGTGGTGAGGATGTTGAGGTCGTGGAGAGATTCACTTACCTTGGCAGTGATATTCATGTCTCTGCTGGCTGCGAGTCAGAGGTCAATAGACGTCTGGGTCGGGCCTGGGGAGTCATGGATTCACTGGATCATGGGGTGTGGCGCTGCCGGTACCTGTGCGGGAGGACGAAAGTCCGAGTCTTCAGGTCCTTGGTACTTCCAGTCTTGCTCTATGGGTGCGAGACTTGGACTCTGACCAAGGATCTGAGATGGAGACTTAATTCCTTTGGTACCAGGTCTCTTCGGAGAATCCTTGGCTATCGCTGGTCGGATTTTGTGTCCAACGAGCGGTTGCTGAGAGAGACTCGGATGAGATTTGTTACCTGCATATTCCGTGAGTGTCAGTTGCGGCTGTATGGACATGTGGCTCGTTTTCCTGACTCTGATCCTGCTCACCAGATTCTCTCAGTGAGGGAGTCTCATGAGTGGAGGAGGCCAGTGGGTCGACCACGTGCCTCATGGTTGCAACAGGTTGACCATCATCTCAAGGAGATGGGGATGGGCCTGGCATCTGCCTGGGGTAAGGCCAGACGGAGGCCCCTGGAGTACCGGCGGAAAGTGGACGCAGCGACGCGCTGTTCTGGCACATGCTCCCATACCTGACCTGACCTGGCGACATGGCTGTTCGCTCTAGATGGAAAGCTGGCCGACGCGACTAGCCGATATTCATGTACATGCTATCAATCAATTTAGCACAATAAATATCATTATCACAGCCCTCTAAGTTTCCGCCCAGAAACCCGCCTTGTGAAATTTCAGGCATGTTTCCAAAGAGACTCTAACAAATGGCAGCCCTGGTAATTCCATTTATCTATTCGCTGAAGATTTTATTTTTTTATATGATGCTGCAAGACATTCTCCTTGGGGACAAAAAAAAACAGGTCCCTCGGAGGTCCAGTTTTGGAGGTATTGATTTTTTTTGTACAGTCCACAATAAGTGTACAATGTACGATAAAATATTTTAGCTGTTGCTAAGCAACAGAGGTGTGCATAGCAACCATTCATTTTTGTGTACATGCTAGCCACATTGTACACATTTCACCCAAGGTTCATCAAAACCAGACTCTTTCTCTTTGAGATATTCGCAATTAACCGTTTCTGAAATGTTCGACATGTACTCGCCCAAAACCTATCTCCTCCTACAAATATTTTTTGTTTGGGCTGCAAA
The DNA here is from genome assembly GCF_056783735.1 of Eptatretus burgeri. Classification (NCBI taxonomy): domain Eukaryota; kingdom Metazoa; phylum Chordata; class Myxini; order Myxiniformes; family Myxinidae; genus Eptatretus; species Eptatretus burgeri. Next base: position 56,213,024 of record NC_140971.1, read on the forward strand.
TTGGCATGAAGGGAGCTCGATAGATTGTGCACAGAACTCTAAGCTTAGATTTTTCGATTTTTTGTTTGATTTTTTTCGATTTTTGACCACTTTAAAGGGCCGTTGCTTGGGCCCGGGGTCCCATATTCGAAAACACACGATTCCCAGAAATATTGGTCCTACCTACCAAATTTCATTGGAATCGGTTGAGTGGTTTAGCCCCTCGGCTTGACCAAAGTTTCGCGGACAGACAGACAGATTGAAATGTCTAGAATAAGGTTGCTCTAACAACCACCAAACACACAGCCAGACAGAGGAGGAGTTTCTCTGTGTGAAACTCTGTGTAATGGTTTCTCTGGGTGAAACTTTTACAAAGGGCTGAAAATTCGTTTCTCACTTTCTATTGGACGAAATCGGCTGCAAATATCAGAAGGAAATCTTTTGCATGTCGAGGTAATACGTTCCAAATTTCAGCAACGTCCATTTCCCCATTCATGAGTTTTTTTTAACGAAAACCCTCGAAAATCACGTTGGTGTCCGTCAGTCTGTCCGTCCGCCCAAAATGTGTTGGTGCTCATATCTCAAAGACTATACATTGAAACGAGCTGAAACTTGGAATACACATCGGGCAATACGTCTAATTAACGACTTTCAAAACAAATTCCACCCAAGTTCATTGATTTTGCTTTTTTTGATAATTTTGCTCATTAGCTATTATCTTGAGTTCTGTTGTTGTGCACTACAACTATGCCATGGCAGTGTTGTTAGAAGCAGCGACTCCTGCAGCAATCAAGGGAAGCACGAAGGGACTGAAAATTCCAACAGGGTGGGGGAGGTGTCACCCACAGAATCGGTATTTGCTTTCTTCTCCAAAACCACACTCACAATTTTGATAAAACTTCACCACAACCTTCATCACCCGTGATATTGTTTGGGAAAATGCCAGGGCCCCTTTAGATGGTACTGGCTGAGGTACCCCCAGCATTGCCAGGGATAAATTTCACATTATTTCCTGAGTTTAATTAAATTCAATAAAGTTTTAGACAAAAGGATGAATTTGATTAATTGTTTGTTTTTTTCTGATGAAATTAATGTTTCTGCTTCTCTGGCTGTTGCATGTCATTCACGGTCAGCTTCAAGATGTGATTGTCCTTCTTGTGAGCTTTCCTGCTTCCGGGCTTCTTTTGTTTTGTTTTTCTGGCTGCTGATGTAGATCTGCCCAAACTTGCCCGTTTCTTTGGTGGCATGTGAAAGTTGTTGGGATTTTCGAAAACTGCAACAAAAAAAAACATTGCCACATTAACTTCCAGTAACAACCATTACTCACTTGACCAAAATGCACCAAAATCTGGAATTGAGCCAAATCGAACATTTGTTCATGTTGCAGGTACAGTCAAACGCAGTGTTGTTGGAGATCCCGTGCGCTCCACACTCTTTTCGTGGTAGCTCGAGGTCAAATGGTTTGCGCTTGCACAAAGGACAGACAAACAGGCAGGCCAAAAGATATATGTAAGGTGTGCCATGGTGAAAACTATATAAAAGAAGGGACATTCCATGGCTTGTAGAAAATGGCACACTATAAAAAAAAAAAAATAAGGCACATTCAAAAAATCTCGTGTGCATGCTGTACTACCCTTTGTGTTCTTTGGAGGAAGCAAGTAATGCTCTTGAAAAGTTCATATAAAGGGCATCATATATATATATATATATATATATATATATATATATATATATATATATATATATATATATATATATATATATATATATATATATATATATATATATATCAGTTAAAAGTGGTCATTGCGTAAAGTTAATTGTTCCTTGAAAAGGAAAACGCATAAGATCATGTGCATGTGTGTGATTAATTTGTTTAAAAAAATTGGCGCCCCTATATATATATGACCTTTTCTAGAGCATTACTTGGTTCCTCCGAAGAACACAAGGGTTCTGACTATTTCAGAATAAATTCTGATATTTTCAATTGTCGTGATTCTGTTAAATTGTAGTGATTCTGATTATTTCCAAATAAAATCAGCTGTTTCTGTAGGTTTCCTCTCGCTGGGTAGTGCATTTCACAGCAAAGACTCAACTAACCATTAAGCAAACACCAGGCATAATTATCCTTCCTACCCCCATTAACCCTCCCCAATCCCACCTCTTTCTGGGTTTCCAAATTTTCCTTCCCCTTCTCTGCTCTGATTGGGAGTATGTGCCTGTGTCCATCTTGTTTCCTCCCTGTGTCATCCACTTGCACTTATTTTCTCCCATATCCTTTATTTCTCCAAGTCTCCCTCTAGTTTATCCCTTAACCCTAATGTGGCATGTTCCTCCACCCCACTTTTCCTCCTCTTCTTTTTGTTGTGACATCCTGGTCCATTCTGTGGTCTAGCTCCTCCATGAGCTTTGACATTTGATTTAAAAAATACACTCCTGTCCCTTCAGGAGTGGGCGAGACAAAAATGGGTCGATTGTGACATTACAAGGACAATATGAGGTTTTAACATTGATCTCAGGCTCATCGTGGAGGTTCCACATAAATCACATAAAGAACAAAGACATGAGGAGGCATCAGTGTTCTTTCATGTGAATTGCAAGGATAGTTGGACAATGGACAGTAAGACGACGATAAAAGCTGAGTCGACAAATTATGCTCAGGAAATGAATTTTGCTCCCATCTCTCAACAATACGGTTTTGGATAGCTGACAATATGCCTGACCTCGTATAAAAGTTTAACTGAAATCCTGCCAGTTATTTCATACGGAGAGGTCAAAGGATGTCATTTTGAATTAAAAAGTGCAATTTTTGAGCCCTGGTTGCAAGTTCTTGGTGCAGTATTTTCCCTATGAAATGTATTTGGGGCTCGGGATGCTGGACAATCGTAGACCTTCTTGGGTACTTCTGGCAAACCGATTTTGAAAGCTTCGTGTGGTACATACTTGGTTCACTAAAATTGTGAAATTGACATTTTTGCCAAAAGATTGTAATGCACTGCAGGTTACCATAACTTTGAGCTGAAATATCTCCAACATAATTTGAGATAAACCTTCCAAAATCGATGATCCATCAGTGTGCAGACAAAACTACTCAAGAAAAAAAGTGTGACGTCCACAGTAGCAGAAGCGACAGTAGGGGGCACCAACGACAATGGTTCCAGAGCTTATTGGGGGTGAATACTTATGATGTTAGCCAGGCGGAGCAAGGTAGCATCTTTGGTAGTTAGCCTTTGTCACGTGCTCTGATGAAATATTCCCATTTAACAGGACTTTATTGAACAATGAACCAGTATTAATAAGGCATCTCATGATCATATTTTATTGGCAAGCACATTCCATTTTCCATCACACTCATCACACTTTACGATGCCTAATGAAACCGATCATTGCATAGTATTTAGTATGCAGTAACACAGATGAATGCAACAAAATACCTGCATTTTAGATTACTCATCTATGTCATCAGCCCCATCATCATCAACGGCGACACCCCACCACTCCACAGGTGCTCTTCTTGGTCAGTGGTGGAATAATTTTTACAATTCTTACACCTACAAAAATCATTACAAGACAAACCCGACCTACAACATGAGCACAGCCCTCCTTCACAATGAGTTTTCACACAGTTACAATCAACATTCTCTTTGAGGATACACTTTGGGGCTAGGGCCATTGTCATCCATGTGATGAACGGTTCATTGTTTGATACTGTCCATCCACGTCCATCGGGGGACGGGGAACTTATCATTTATCATATCAGGGGACAACCCTTAGAAGCCAAGTAAACAATATCTTGGCAGACTGATGTCAATGTGACATTGGTGTCATCATCTATCTCGACAAACCTTGTCATTATAAGTTAATCTGACAGTTCAACACTCTAAGCAAGGTGGTTGTACAGTTCAATAGGGATGGTATATTCAGCAGATGCAAGTGCAAAATATGTGGCAGTCGGTGCCCATGGACAGTCCAGAGCAGGTGTTCTTTGCAAGGTGGACAGTATACACCTGGAGTTTCCTTCCCTTGTGTGTGCGCATGTTGTTCATGGTACCGAACCCAGCTCGTTTGCTAATGACTGCAATCCAAGATTTGAACTTCACGAGTATGAACGATCATACAGGTTGGCTACCACTCAAGTTGGATCTTTGTCCTTTGGGGTCTGTGACTTCTGCGTGACGTTACAGTAACCACATCAACAGCGTAACGTTTTTGAAACTTGTATTTCAAATAAACAGACACAAAATCAAATGAGGAAGTTCACCATTACATACAATGTCCAACTCTGATTCCCGCTTTGAATTGTTTTCACCCAGTGTCCCTGTCCTGCCAGCTCAACTCGCACGTGTTCATCTCGTCCATCGGCTGTTGAACGATCGACTCCTGTTGCGTCGTACTCACTCGTGCGCTGGCCCGTTCAGGATGATTAAAGAGCACAAAGGAATTCTTTCCCGACAAACAATCTGATTATAATTGGCTCCACATGTTAACAACCGCTTTGGACATCAACACCTCATTCACTCGTCAGAGGAAAATCGAGCACGGGGACAAACGATGCACGTGTTTCGTCATATCACCCATCTCTCGACACATCCTTCTCGCAGGTTTATATAGTAAAACAGAATGATCCCATGCCTTCCAGCAAATGTGATTCTAGTCTGTTATGTAAGTTTCATCTGAGAACGTTCCAAGCATCTTCACGAACCTTACCAGGCAGTTTACGATACAATACTGCCATCCACAGTCACAATTAGCTCATTACATCAAGCAGTTTACATTACAATTCACTGATTAATGTTACATGAAACTTTTAACATGTAACTGTCCGTTCATTTATGGGCATTTATTAATGCTTATCCACAAATACCACAACATCTAGGTTTTAACTGACACAAGGCATTCTTTATGATGCACGCTGCTTGTGAGATGTACAAAGTTTCATCAACCTTAGGTGCTGAAGCTACTGAATGATGACTTGATTCAATCTCAATGACTGGGACATCACTGTGCATGTGTTTTTGTTTTGAGGCCATTTTCAGGTGGCTACTAGTAAATGACACCAAGTGCCATTCACTGCACATGTGTGTTTATTTACCTGAAGTTTGTGATGATAGCTCATTCTCTTTCAGCGCATTTCAAGAATAAAGTGATGAGCTTGGTCATCCGGAATACTTCATGATTCCTGATTACTTATTCCTCTACGACCATACTGCAAAATGAAGTGTTGGCTGCCGGGTAGTTGGCACTGAAATTACATAAATATATCAGATCATGCCCATCCTTAATATTGGACATAAACTTTCTGTTGCATTCAATATGATTATTTTTTTTACCTCTCAGGTGCATTTCGTGGTTTCTGCTTATCCAACAGGAATCTGCAATATTCCTTGTAGCAAAGCCTGTTATATCTCACTTCAAAGACGACATGGTCTTTTTCTCTGATATATACATCAGAATGCTTTCCTCACATTTCAGTGTGGCAGCTTCCAGTCGTTTTCCTGAAAAGTCATCCAAGTAGGCATAAAATAATTTCAATTTACCCTTTTCTCTTATTCAGGAAGTTTGATAGTTTCACACTCTTGGAAGATTTACTGACGAATTTACTAACCTGCTGTCAACATCTCAGCTCACATTAAGCTGTCTGTTGTTGATTTATAAGGCACTCTCGAAGCATTCCACCTTCTTTGGAAATTATGCACACTGCAGGCAGGACATCTGCTCGGCACGGAGGTTCTAGAACATTCAACTGTGACCCATCAAACTCGGAGGAGGTGGACCTCAGCTTCCTCTTCAGTCGCTTTTTCTCACAAAGTTTGATCAGATGCTTATTAATGAAATGCCGATAACAGGTGCCATGAAAACCTGCTTCAGCAGGAATGTCACGGTACTCAACTTCGACGAGGTGTTCATGATTGATGCGGATTTTTCACCCAACCTCGTAGTGATCGTTGTAGGATTATTCCTGGTTGATTGTGGAATCCTATTTAACTTCTCTAGGGTTTAACGTTAGCCGATTCGGTTTTAAAATCCTGTATAAAATCACAGACACCGATAAACAATGTCCACAGACAAGTCTTTTCTTTGTTTACAATTTATTTCTAATTCTATCCACCATACACTTCTCACCCTCGTACACCCCATTTGTTGCAATATTATTTGGCTCTATTTTATTTATTCTTACTCTTTTAGTTAACCATTAAACCAACCCGATTAATTCACTTTCCACAGCTTAAGTACATTACATCAGAGAGTTTTATTATTACTTGGTACTTGGTCAGTCCCAAGGAGTACAAGCCACTGAGATGCCATACATCACACGTGCTTGCACTAAAACAAGATTACATTTCAAGGCATTTATATGCTTTTCATGGGAGAGTGGTGGGGGCTGTTAAGCTTTAAACAAATAACTCCAAAATGCAATACGTGTCTTATAGGTGAAAGAGCAAATGACATAATTTCATGACAAGAGTTGGCTGTTATCAGCCCAGGTCACACAGCTCCACAACAACACACTTTTATCAACATTTATGGCAAAGGACTCTTGGCCAAAAGGGAAGGGGGCTCTGACAGCCAATTCGACTTGCAGCATAAAACTTAAATTTATAAAACACCAGCACAATTACAATTTAGAATACATTAATATCATTATTTCCTCCACATGATCCTTTGTCATTATATATTGCCAAGCACCGGCCATTATTAACCACTTCTTTTATAACATTCGAGATACTTACTCCTTCTAAGTGGAGTAAATGGGTCAATAATGTCATTTTAAACATTTTTTGCCATGCATAAAACACTTCAAAGATGATGTTGTGGTCGACATGACAAACCTGTGATGATTGATGCAGCTCCATAATCATGCACATCACGTGACACAAGCAAGTATTCTGACTGCTCAAGATTCAAAAAGTACTTCGCAATTCATGCTTCAACGTGGAGAAACAGTCCAACCTTAAAGCTTACAAAACATATAAACTGGTAGGAATTAAGAGTTAAATTTTTAGTATATGCTCGATCTTGTCTTGTTCTCTGAATACTAATGTTTATATTTTAGAACTTCCGACCTCAGAACGAAACTCTATGATAGATGTTCTCAGGTTGCAAGCCAAACAGACAAATACATAGTGTTTTGGACATGGCTCCTATGGGTAAATTATCTTCAGTAAAACGGTAGTTATTTTTAGCATTTCTTCAGAGTAAGCGTACTGTACGATTTGTGTAATAGGAATGCATAATGTGTTGCGTATGTACTCGAAAGACGTGTCCCCCTAACATAATGTTTTGTTTCTGCACCCACCATACCTTTTGCTTTGCTGGAACTTACTTTCTCCAAATCTGCCTTTTATGTTCTTTCTGAAGAGGCCCGGGGCCTGTTGAAAGCAGCTAGGACTAGAAAGCCCTGTACAGTAGGAAAGTCTGTGAAATTAGCTCTACCTTCATTGGATCAAGAGTCCTGTAAGCAGGGATAGAAGGGAAGCGCCACCTCTGAGGTCAGGTGCTCTGAGGCCAGGTGATGCACAGAGCCGTTCAAGCAGTTCTGTCAGCTTGGGCTGGTGATCTGGTCTGGTGGGAAAGGTCCTGTTCAGAGCAGTCAATTCTGCGGGAGCAGTCCCACAGAGCCCGGGTGGTCTTGGCGGTAAAACTCACAAAAAGAGCAAGAAGTACTGTGTCGCTGATGCCCCTCAGCCGAGTTGAACTCCGTGACGCTGCCAGACAATCTCCAGACCTGTCCGCACTTGGAAAAGCCGACAGGGGTCACCAGAGACTTGTCATGGGTAGACGGAATGCCTCTTCTGTCCTGTCTTGCTCCCTGTCTCACTATTGTGGAAAGTTTGAAGGCCTTGTAAGAGAGTTAGTTAAGATCATCCCACTTGTTTGCTTGGTCTGTTTGAGGGCATGTATATCTGGGAGAAGGCTGAGGTGTTTTCTGATTATTGGTATTGCTTTTTTTGTATTACTGTCCCTAGCATTTATCAATACACAAATATAAACCTGAGAGTCTCTGGGTGAATTCTGGTTGTTCTATTGGCTTCGTCTGGCAGTGAATTAAATCCCGTGAAGGTTAATCAGTTGTGGTTAACGCCATTAGATACGCTTGCGTCGCGTGATCAAGGTTCACTCGGCATTATTAGTTTTGACATGTGATCGCCCATCAGCGTGATGCTTGCTGGCTTTGAGGACCCTAATCCGTATGGTAATGTGCTTCAGACACGGATCCGACAGGGAGTCTTCAAGGTGGGTGACGGTGGCGGCCATTTTAACAAGTCACCAGATTCAAACCAGACAACCAGAACGGTCTGGTGGCTGCAACAATATATACTGTTGCATCGATATATACATATATATATATATATTGTTGTGGTTGACCAAATTCGCAAACCACCATTCAGGTGCCTTAGGTGAGATATCTCGGTAAGTATATGTGTAGTTAGGCCCAAACCTTGTCTAGAGGGAATAAATGTCATTCATGAGGGCTGCGACTCTTCAGAATAGCCGTTTTTCTTTTACTATCTTTATTTTGGACCAACCGCCATTATTACCACCACCAATCACGTCTCAACAGCCATCACAACAACAACCACCAACCACAACGCCGCTTCACCACAACCGCCACGACCTTTACCGTCACAACTCGCCACCATCGCATCACCGTCATCTCGCGCCACTCGTGGGCACCGATGCTGGACTCGTGTAGAGCGCGCACCGAGCAGCGTGTTCAAAAGCATCACGGACTTTCCGCAGAAAAACGGATCAAAAACGACTCACGCCCACTTTTGTTCCGTCCAATCGGTGAGCGAGGGGCGATTTGGCCCCGCCTCCAGGGCGTTGGAGGGCGGTTGCTATATGCAAATTCATGGATCAAAAAGCATTCACGCCCACTTTTCCTCGGGCCAATGGGGAGCGAGGTAAAAAGGTCGGAGGCAGAGGGTCAAAGATGAAGGAGCGAAGCCACGGGGCTTATAAAAACGACTGCGTTCGTCAGTCGGAAAGGCAGTCCAGTGGAAGTTGAGAGGAGTTCAGTTCGCAGGAGGAAGAGTTGAGTTGGAAGCGGAGAAGCAGTTCGCAGTGGGCAGTTCGCAGTTGGGAGTTCGCGGAGTCGGAGTGAAGAGGACGGAGCTGTGGAGAGGCGGCGGTGGCGAAGGCGGACGAGGGGGTGCTCACGTCGGATTCGGGGAACTGCGGAGAGAAAGGCCGGCGGCGCGACCGAAGTTGTGGTGGAGACGCTCGTCGCGGGACCCGCGATTTTGTGAAATCCTCCTTTCCCCGAGCATCAGCAACCCCCTCCTGTTTCCCCCCGCGCTGAGATAGTGCGACAAAAGGGGGCCCCCTTCCCACCCCCTACCAGACACTGTCCGCGAGGCCCGCGGAGTTGAGGCACCACCGCCGCTCCGCGTCTCATCACCAGACGGGTAGGCCCGACACGGTCTCGGCCCCAGGCCCGCCTACCCCCTCATCCTGGAGGGTGGTTCTCTTTTCTTTTGCTTTGGGAATGTGTGTTGTCGGCGCCGTCTGTGAAGTAAAATTGTATAAGTGTTGCCGTGTGCTCGCGTAGTCGGTATTAGATCTGCATTGTCGCATTTGCTTTTTGTCTTCTTCTTTTCTATGTGCTTTTGGTGGAATTGTATATGTGGGCTTCCCGTGTGCCGCGAAATAAATGTGCTTATTATTGAACTATTTTCCCGCTTCGCTTCGTCATTTCTTTCATTGAATCCTCATCTTGCTTCACGTAAAGGGTTGGCCGTGGGCAAAGACGCCCGGTAATTAATCGAACCGTCGAGGCCGACGAATAACACCGCTCGGTTATCCCGATAGTACGGAACGGGTCGCTTAAGTGGCCCGTGTCCGAAGTCGACCTGCGGCGAGGTGCGATCGCCCGGTCTACCCTCCGTGTGGGTACTTACGTAGGTCGAATTTGGCGAGCAACCCTATCCCACGCGGGGGCCGATTGGCTCGATCGCGGTGAGATCGAAAGGTCCACCCGTGACTGGTTCCCGGCGTTAGTCCGAGAGGGTCACGACTGGATTGTCCGTCCGGTGGGCGACGTGCCGCATTCGAGTTACGTGGCCGTTCGCACGCCGGCGGGCGCGAATCCGCGACACTGGTGTCAGGTCGTGCGATATAAACTCATCGCCCTCCTCGCGGCACTGGTATCGGAGAACAGGAAAAGGGGCTCTCCTGTCTCCAATTAAATTCACGGGAATCGGTCCAGGGGTGAGAGAAGCGACCCCCGATTCCCTCCAAATTACGAGCGATTCAAATTAACCCTTTAAGAGAAGCAAGATGGCGTCTCAAGGCGAGCGGGAGCCGGGGGTATTAGAAATGTATATGTGTAGTAATGTAGAATCCATGGTCCAGGATGGGGTCCCCGTGCAGGAAATGTTAATTGTACAGGAAAACGAACTCGCCCAACTGAACCCAGAGGCCGAAATGGGTGCGGCAGCGGCCGCGGTGTATGACACCTCCCCCCCCTCTCCACCAAAACCCTTCCCCAACCCTTGCCGAAACGGCTCAGCTGAGTGCATCCGACATGGCCCAGCTATTCACCATGCTGGCACAAATGAATGCGAAAATAAAAAGCATGAACGAAAAGATCGATGCGAGTACACAGCAAATGAAGGAAGAAACGAAAAAGCTGCGGGGTGAGACGCAGAACATGGGCCGATGCCTGCAGGCGGGCATGAAGGCCGTGACGAGGGAGATAGGAATGGCGACTCCACGTGTGGGAGCAAACGAGCTGGAAGGGGGTGCAGCGGCTGACAGGCCCGCGGTGGAGGCGGGTAAAAAAATAATTCGGGGGGCGTATTGGGCGAGGGTCGTGACGATGACCGAAAGGGAAAAATTAAATGGGGAGACCAAAACGTGCGAGACGAGACACGAGGTGACGACAACGGAAATAATAGTTGAGACAAGGGAGATAAAGGGTGAAGAGTTGGCAGAGACACGGGAGATAGGAACGATAGAGGGAAGACTGCACGATGAAGACGGGGTAAGTGACGCACACACACACACACACACACACACACACACACACACACACACACACACACACACACACACACGGAGGTAGTGGAGGATAATGGGGGTGAGCTCGCGGAGCGTGTGGGGACCCAGTGCGAGCACCTGGATGGCCTCCTCCAGGAACGAGGGGAGGGAGTATGCCCCCTTGAGGCGAGTCACGACCAGGTGAGTTCGGTCGTGCTTTGCGAGGTTGAGGGGACGAGTGCTGCGAACGGGTGCACGGAGAGCTTGGGGGGTGTAGAGGCCCCGGAGACCCTTGTGGGGACACGAATCCCCAGTGTGGTTGTCCCTGTGTGTGTGGTGCAAGGCGTGAGTGCGTCCCCGTGTGTGGAAGCGACCCCGTGTGTGAGTGGTGTGGTGGCGATGGTGCCAGAGTATGTGCTTCCCAGCACGCCCTGTGTGGATGAGGAACCGTGTGTGGATGAGGCCGTGTGTGTGGATGAAACGGCCTGTGTGGATGAGGCACCGCGGTTGAGTGCCCCCGCGTGTGTGAGTGAGGGGCCGTGTGTGGATGAGGCACCGCGGTTGAGTGTCCCCGCGTGTGTGGATGAGGAACCGCGGGTGAGTGCCCCCGCGTGTGTGGGTGAGGCACCGCGTGTGAGTGAGGCCGTGTGTGTGGATGAAACGGCCAGTGTGGATGAGGCACCGCGGGTGAGTGCCCCCGCGTGTGTGAGTGAGGCACGGTGTGTGGACGAGGCACCGCGGGTGAGTGCCCCAGCATGCGTGAGTGAACGGCCGAGTGCAAGGGAGACCGTGTGTGTGAGAGAACGGTATGTAAGGGAGATGTCGGTGGGCATGTGTGAACATGCAGCCGCGTCTCCCGGGGTGAATGTGATGGAGTGGAGTGTGAGCGTCGTAACACGCAGGTGTGCGTGGGTGGAATGGCGACGACGACGGAGACATGAGAAGAAAGAAAGCCGGGTAGCGGCTGTAGCTGTTTCGGGGACCGTGCCGGGTTCACCCAGCAGTGAGCACGAGGTCCGTGCTGTGCAACGCACGAGGCCACCACGTGCTCGCTTGCGAGAGTGAAGTCCCGGTCCGGAAACGCACGCGGTGGATTTGCCGATCCCGCGGACGGACAAAGTTTAGGCAGGATTTCGGATTTGGACCGGACGGGTTCTCCACGCGATCGTGTGTGTTAAGCTCCAACGGGCAAAGCACATGTGTTCGCGTGGGGAACCCCTCGAGACGTGGGGCTTGTGTTTTTTTTATGCGCACGGTGACGTCATGGCTGCACGTGGGGTTGGAATCCGGCAGGAGGGGTATCCCTGCCGGATGGTACCGTCCAAGGAGGGGCGAGGTACACGTGCAGCTGCATGACGTCACGGGCAGGTGTAAAGTGCGCGAGCTGCGAGTGGCCGCGCTGGTGCTGCGCATGAAAAGATAAAAAAAAAAAACAAGCCTCACTTTCGGGTGCACAGGATTCCTGGGCAAGGGGTGGAAGACCCCCTTCCCTGGGCACAGGATGGAAACTAGTCAGGGGGAAGGGTTAGCTTAGCGAGACCGACTCCATGGGGCAGGGGTAAGTCCTCATGGAGTCCGTGGAATGGATAAGGTAGAGGGATTTAGTGAGCTTTAGGTTGGGAAATAAAATGATTTATTTGAGGACATGGACAGACTTATGAATGTGTAGAGGGGACGTAGCTTAGCTACGTAGGTTAAATGGAACGTGCTATAGTGTAAGGGATGACGTGGGAGCACGAGTTAGTTAGGGGATGCAGATAGAAGGATGGCAGAGTTCAGCGGTGTGTGTGTTGAAGAGTTGGAGAGTTGTGAGGTGAGTACATGGTGAGTGAGTGAGGCCAGCGGGTCTGTGTGTATGGAGTGAATGGGGAATGCATGGTGCGATGAGTGATTGGGGGGAGGAGTGACTCCCGCCCAAGGGACCCCGGGGTCAGAGTAAAGTGAGTTTGCTGGGTTAGTCAAATTGAAAAATGGAGGTCGTTTTGCTGTTGGTGGGAATGTAGGCTCGAAACCCATTTGGAGGGGTGCAGGAGCCCTGTTGACGGGCTTGGGAGCGTGGCTGCGAAAGGTGAGTATCGCTGAGTGGGTACCCCGGGCACCAGGCTAGTCGGCCACGGTAGGCCATGGGCCCATGGGGGGCCGGGATAGAGTAGTGGGCACGGGTGCGCCTGCTTGGTGCGGGGGCCCGGGGCGCCATTAGCCGCGTGGGCAGTGTTGTGGGCATGGGTGACCCTCGGAAAGGGGCCCGGGAAGCCAGCCTGCCACGTGTGCGTTTCAGGGGAGGTGCCATGGGGGGCACTCCCCGGTGTTAGGGAGCTGGTAGGCTCGGAGGCAGTGTAGTGCCCGGGGGTGCCATAGCGGGAGATTCGGCAGAGGGTCGTGCCTGCCAAAAGGAGCCACGTGTCCCAGCCAGGAGACCGTGTGAGGGCACGGAGCGAAAATTGGGGGGCGAGGCCCGAAATTGTGAGGACACCAACACAGGCGACGGGAATCTGGGTTTATAGAACCAATAGTTTAAGCGCGAGGCGCTTGTTGAAAGCCCCGGGGTAGTTTAACAGTTAAATGGTTAGGGTAGATTAGGAGATGTACCCCTCCGCACCATCCATCCCCTCGCTGTCGTTGTGGGCCGCTGGACCCACTTGGTGTTAAGATTGCCGAACTCTGGGGAGGCCATTCTGAGGCTTCGTTGGGCCTCGACACAGGACGCTAGCTCTCCCTTATTCCCCTCCGGCAAGGGAACGTAGGGGTTGGGAGTAGGCTAGGTGACAGGATAGGTTAGCCGAACAAAGACAATAAAGGGGGTTAGGGGACGATTTATAGTGGGGAAGTAAAAATAAAAACAACAAAAAAATAAGTTGGGGCTAAATTGGGGTTTGACAAATTAAGGGAGTGGGTATGTACAGTGACAGGCAAAGGCGATAGGTGGGAGGGAGACAGGTAGGTAGGTCCGAGCCCGCCTTCCAAGTGGCCAGCACCACCGCACTCCCTCCACCAACCTCCACTGAACGGCAAAGGCTGGCCAACTTCATCGGCTGGCCGTGTTTTGCTTCAAGGCGGAGGCCGGCCAACTTCAGCCGGCTGGCTGTTTTTGCTGCAAGGCCTGTGCCGGCCGGATCATCTGCAGCTGCTGTCCTGCAAGGCCTGTGCCGGCCACTTCATCTGCTGGCTGTTTTTCTTCAAGGCCTGTGCCGGCCAGTTCTTCTGCGGGCTGTGTTTGCCTGCTGCCTTTGCCATGCCATGCCCACTGCCCCTGTTCACCAGCCCCGTTCAAATTTTGCTTTGCCCCCCCTTGTTCATTGCCATGTGCGCCAGGATCAAAGCAACAGTTTGCAAGCTGCAAGAACTGCCCTGTTGGCAGCTACAACACGGGCCTGCAGTGGCGGCCCGTGCACCGTGTTTGCGTTCAGTTCAAACCATTCATCCATCCATTCGTTGTGTTCATTGCGTGTGCCACTTGAGCTGGCACGGAGACAACGGTTGTGCAGCCCATGCACCGTTGTGGTTCACTGCGTTCAGTTCAAAAGGGAAGGCCTTGGACTGCGTGTGAGCAGCCAGCCACGTTCCCTGTCACCTGCATTGTTTTGAGCCAGAGACTGCATGCGAGCAGCCTGGCTCCCTGCTAACTGCTTTTCTTTTGCAGAGTTCATTGATCCTGGGCCATGGTTTAGTGTAAAATTTGTAAGTTAAGGTTAAGATGTACTGTAAATATGAGTGCGCCCCCGGCATGTCTGTCCTAGCGCCGGCAATTTTATTTAAGTCGTCCGTGTGAGTGAGTTTGTTTAGGTAGTTACGCAGCCCTCAGGTTATTTATTTTGGGGACACGAATACCATGAATGTCGCACTCAGGGATCCGTAGGTAAAATGTACTAGGGGAAAACTACACATGATGGCACACGAAAATTTGACGACTCGGGACGAGTCTGTAAAAAGGGGAGGGGGTAGTGTTGTGGTTGACCAAATTCGCAAACCACCATTCAGGTGCCTTAGGTGAGATATCTCAGTAAGTATATGTGTAGTTAGGCCCAAACCCGTTGTCTAGAGGGAATAAATGTCATTCATGAGGGCTGCGACTCTTCTGAATAGCCGTTTTTCTTTTACTATCTTTATTTTGGACCAACCGCCATTATTACCACCACCAACCACGTCTCAACAGCCATCACAACAACAACCACCAACCACAACGCCGCTTCACCACAACCGCCACGACCTTTACCGTCACAACTCGCCACCATCGCATCACCGTCATCTCGCGCCACTCGTGGGCACCGATGCTGGACTCGTGTAGAGCGCGCACCGAGCAGCGTGTTCAAAAGCATCACGGACTTTCCGCAGAAAAACGGATCAAAAACGACTCACGCCCACTTTTGTTCCGTCCAATCGGTGAGCGAGGGGCGATTTGGCCCCGCCTCCAGGGCGTTGGAGGGCGGTCGCTATATGCAAATTCATGGATCAAAAAGCATTCACGCCCACTTTTCCTCGGGCCAATGGGGAGCGAGGTAAAAAGGTCGGAGGTAGAGGGTCAAAGATGAAGGAGCGAAGCCACGGGGCTTATAAAAACGACTGCGTTCGTCAGTCGGAAAGGCAGTCCAGTGGAAGTTGAGAGGAGTTCAGTTCGCAGGAGGAAGAGTTGAGTTGGAAGCGGAGAAGCAGTTCGCAGTGGGCAGTTCGCAGTTGGGAGTTCGCGGAGTCGGAGTGAAGAGGACGGAGCTGTGGAGAGGCGGTGGCGGCGAAGGCGGACGAGGGGGTGCTCGCGTCGGATTCGGGGAACTGCGGAGAGAAAGGCCGGCGGTGCGACCGAAGTCGTGGTGGAGACGCTCGTCGCGGGACCCGCGATTTTGTGAAATCCTCCTTTCCCCGAGCATCAGCAACCCCCTCCTGTTTCCCCCCGCGCTGAGATAGTGCGACAAAAGGGGGCCCCCTTCCCACCCCCTACCAGACACTGTCCGCGAGGCCCGCGGAGTTGAGGCACCACCGCCGCTCCGCGTCTCATCACCAGACGGGTAGGCCCGACACGGTCTCGGCCCCAGGCCCGCCTACCCCCTCATTCTGGAGGGTGGTTCTCTTTTCTTTTGCTTTGGGAATGTGTGTTGTCGGCGCCGTCTGTGAAGTAAAATTGTATAAGTGTTGCCGTGTGCTCGCGTAGTCGGTATTAGATCTGCATTGTCGCATTTGCTTTTTGTCTTCTTCTTTTCTATGTGCTTTTGGTGGAATTGTATATGTGGGCTTCCCGTGTGCCGCGAAATAAATGTGCTTATTATTGAACTATTTTCCCGCTTCGCTTCGTCATTTCTTTCATTGAATCCTCATCTTGCTTCACGTAAAGGGTTGGCCGTGGGCAAAGACGCCCGATAATTAATCGAACCGTCGAGGCCGCCGAATAACACCGCTCGGTTATCCCGATAGTACGGAACGGGTCGCTTAAGTGGCCCGTGTCCGAAGTCGACCTGCGGCGAGGTGCGATCGCCCGGTCTACCCTCCGTGTGGGTACTTCGGTAGGTCGAATTTGGCGAGCAACCCTATCCCACGCGGGGGCCGATTGGCTCGATCGCGGTGAGACCGAAAGGTCCACCCGTGACTGGTTCCCAGCGTTAGTCCGAGAGGGTCACGACTGGATTGTCCGTCCGGTGGGCGACGTGCCGCGATTCGAGTTACGTGGCCGTTCGCACGCCGGCGGGCGCGAATCTGCGACAATATATATATATATATATATATATATATATATATATATAGTTATATATATATATATATATATATATATATATATATATATATATATATATATATATATATACATATATACATATATATACATATATATATATATATATATATATATATATATATATATATATATATATATACATATATACATATATATATATATATATATATATATATATATATATATATAGAAAATATATACTGTTGCATCAGCTTGGATCATCATGAACTATTGGCTCAGAGGGGAATGCTAAACAGTTTACAAGGAATTAAGGCACAGGAGGAGGCCATTCAGCCCATCATGCATGCACCACACCAAAACCAGATTTAATCAATCCGTTGATACCTCTTCCCATCGTGTGCAGCCTTTTTGGCTGCTACACCGCTACTCATTTCACCGACCTCAGAAGGATGACAGGCTGAGTCAACCCCCTGGTGTTAATTCAGCATCCAACAGGGCTTCAACTCAGGACCCTAGCATCCCAAGCCACCACCCTAACTGCTCAGCCAACACCAGGATTAATTTTTCTTTCTTTCTTTCTTTCTTCCTTTTTTTATATTTTATTTTTTATTTTATTTTTTTTAAATCAGGCCACAAAATTATTGATCACCCTCAATAAATCATCTGAGATGTTTCATCATTTCCACGGGATTAAGAAGAAGCGGCCCATTTCGACATTGAATTCTCGATTTATTTTCATGAAAAAAGAACATGTTTTTGTTCTGAGACTTTATTGTACAATATAAACTAGACATGTCAATAATGTATAATCAAACTTTCGAATTTGTAAACTTGAGCAAAATGTTTAATCATCATTAGGCTGACCTACATTGCAATGAAAACAAATGAGATCTGAAAACATATAGACATACGGTAATTACATTTGTTAAACTGCATGACAAGTTTCAGTTATGACATTATAAGCTTGTTTTGGAATAAGACTAACGCATTTGTTTGTTTCATGTTTTTGGGGGTTTTTTCTCCTCATCCTGCACCATAATTATATTATCAAGCAATGTTTTAGAAGATAGTGCAAATCGTCTCTGAGATGGTTTACAGAATTCATCAATTATCAAGTAGGAGAACAATCCACATGCTATGGCAAACAATGAAGAACATAAACAGCAATGTTATAAAGCATCTAATTGTGATCATCATATTTTTTCTACATAATTTCCAGGAAACATTCCTTCCCTTCCACGCAGACAACCAAACCACCAGCCAGATGGATCTGCACAGAAGAAGAAAAAAGATGCTAAACCACCAAATAAGTAAACAAACAAGAAAGATGTCATGCTTAGCATGATAGTTGCAAAATCCATAAAACAAATTTGACCTCTAAAATAATTGGTGGTTGAATTCAATTACTAAATATGCAACTCGTCTTCAAATTTCAAATCAATCGGATGAAAATTGTCAATTTTAGATATTCAGCGTTTGTTGACCTTTTGGTCAATGATGGCCTTAAAAATAATTGGTGGTCGAATTCAGTGACAAGAAATTTAAATCCTTTTCAAATTTCAAGTCAATCGGATGAAAATTGAGAATTTTAGAAATACCACCTTAGTTGTTGACCTTGGACCTATGTTGACCTTTAGGTCAATGTTGACCTCAAAAATAATTGACTGATTGAATTCAGTGACCTGAACTATAAATCCTCTTCAAATTTCAAATCTATTGAATGAAAATTGAGGATTTCAGAAATCTCACCTAAGTTGTTGACCTTTGGCCTATGTTGACCTTTTGACCTCAAAAACAATAAGCCTCTTCCTAGTGACAAACTCTACCATGTGGTGAAGTTTCATGAGGATCAGTTAAAATTTGTGATCTGTAGGCGATAAACAGACAGACAGACAAACAGACAGAACAAGAAAAAAGACCGTGCAAAGCACAATACTTGCAAAATCCACCCCCCCCCCCCCCGCTCTCAAAAGGTTGCCATGGATACATAAAATTGTCCATTTTATTAAGATTAAAATTCACAATCTTAATCAAAGTTCAGGTCAATTGGATGAAAATTTAATATTTTTCAGATTGAAATTTATTTTAGAAACTTCACCTGGAATTAACCTTTGACCTTTTGACCTCAAAAATAGTTGGTTTCCAAATTCAGCGATGCACTGTGCAATGGCTGCTGAATTTTCAGGTTAATCAGATGAAAATTGATGATTTTAGAATTTGACCTTGAGTTTACCTTTGACCTTTTGACCTCAAAAATAGTTGCTTTCCCAATTCAGTGATGAACTTTGCAAATTTTGTTCAATTTTCAAGTCAATCGGATGAAAATTGTCAATTTTTCAAATAAAATTTGATTTTAGAAGTTTGACCTTGAGTTGACATTTGATCTTTTGACCTCAAAAACAGTTGGTTTCCCAATTCAGTGACGCAATATGCAAATCTTGTTCAAATTTCAAGTCAATTGGATGAAAAATGACGATTTTACAAACCTGACCTGAAGATGACCTTTGACCTCAAAATCAATAGGCTTCTCAGTTGAAACTATCTCTACAACTTGGTAAAGTTTCATGACGATTGGTTTAGAATTGTGACCTGTAGGCGACTGACAAACAAACAGACAGACAAACAATAACAAAATCGACTGACCAATATACTTGAAAAATCTTCGATTTGAAAAATCTTGAAAAACCTTCGACTCACCAATTAAATATACAATGCTTGAATAATTTTGTTACTTGAAAAATCTTCGATTTTGCAAGGAACAAACAGCCAAACAGAATAACGCGCGCAACCAACCAAAATACTTGAAAAATCTTCAATTTTCGCAAGTAACAAACAAAAAAAAGACACAATAAAGGATATCATGTCTGACACCACCACCACAGGTTAGCAGGATAGTCTATACTAGAGGTACGCTCACTCACCTATAGGCTGTTTAGCCTGGGTTTGAATTTCAGTCCAGCCCAGGTTTGCCACAGTCACCCTGGTGTTTCACATGCAGGACAAGGCAACAATGTGTGGGCCGTCCCTTGGACGGATTTTAAATTGGGTGTTGCATCTGCTAACATTAGTTGGTGGACATTGAAGATCCCACTATGTCCTTCACGAAGCATAGGTGAGGGATTGGTGGCTCCCTGAACAAATTACAAAGACTGCTTGTGGAAAGGAATTTTTTTTTTGCAAAGACGGGCGGTACATTTAACAGGCTTTCTTTAAAAGGCATAGCTGCATTATATCGAGGTTCCTCCTGATGACTCCATCTTTACTCTTTACTTCTTCAGGTTCCTTCTTGGTCTTCCGTTTCATTCAGAACTACAAGACCATATCCCAAAATGAGCAGGTAAAACTTTCTTGAGGAACGCTGTGACTTGTGGTGGCTCGCAGAGGGCAGAGTTAAGTGAGGGTAGGAGGAGCAAGGCCAGATGCAAGCTTTATGAAATAAAGAGGCCATAAACTTGCCACCAGTGGGAGAGTGACAGTCCTAGGGAATCCACATCCTGTCTTGAGATTCCAATGGCGTAGAAGGCCTTGTTTTTGACTGCCTTAAGGCGCTGTCACACCTTGACGATTTAGCCAGCAATGGCAACGTATAAAAATGTATGTAAAACGTTGGCATACGCTGAAATTTTGATGTTTTTTTTTAAGTTTTGGTCGTATTCATAACGTGTTGGTCGTATGCATAACTTATTAGTAACAGGCACAGAATGTTTCGTTGTCTTCTACATAACTTATACCAACGAATGCTTAGCCTGTTGTCAGCGTTCACAACCTATGCCCAACGATAGTTTAACTTAGGCATAGCGCACTGCACGTATTGCCGACAAACTCGTGGCGTAGCCTGTTAAAAACCTGCCGCACGCCGATTTAAATCATAACCGCTTGATAATTGGAAGTGTCAACCACGCAGTCACACCTTGACGATTTAGCCAGCGTATGCCGACCTATGAAAAATGTGTCTAAAATGCTGGCACATGTCGAATACGGTATGGGTGAGTTGTGTATACGTTAAGAGCACGCTGAAAAACGATGAAGTACGCTGTCATATTTCGTGGTACGTTTAGTACGTCGTGAAATTTCAAGCATGCTGAAAGTTTTACGACGTACTCGCGTATGACTCACACATTCCGCTCCGCTGGGAATAAGTTGTAGGCACGATATGCGATCGTTGACACATGTCGACACAAGTTCCTTGTAAGTTACTCATAAGTCGAAACACGTCGAGGAACGAAACACGTCGAGAAAACACATAAGAACGAAACACGTTTAGCATACCTGAAACTTATTTTCTCCGTCAAGGCACATTTTCTTTTTTTTCTCCTTGGCTCCGTGAAGGCACATGACGAAATATCTGAAGTTGTTGGTGTTTTTGTTGTTGTTGTTGTTGTTGTTGTATTTTTTTTTTTTAGTCTGCCACGAATTTTAAAATATATTCAGACATTTGCTTTTAAGTTTCGACGTCGATGTGACAATATCCTCAAACAAAAAATATTCACAGAGGAGGAACTAAGAATAAGACATGAGCAAACTGAAGAGGCAATTGGACGTGACGTAACGGCACGTGACGAAATATCGGAAGTCATTGTTGTTGTTGTTGTTTTTAACGCTGCCTATACACCATTATACGGTAGTTGTAAATTAGAAACACGTTCAGTAAGTTATGTGGTCGTCCGGAAGACGTCAATCAAATACGTCTACATGCGTCAATATGTGTTGGAGGTACGTTACACATCGGTTCAAAGTACGTTACTCATAGGTTAGAAATAAGTTTCGGGTATGCTAATCATTACCTCGACGTGTTTCGACTTATGAGTAACTTACAAGTAACGTGTGTCGACGTGTGTTAACAATCGCATAATGTGCCTCGACGTGTGTCAACGATCGTGTAATGTGCCTACAACACATTACTCATAGGTTATAAATAAGTTTCGGGTACACTAATCATTACCTCGACATGTTTCGACTTATGAGTAACTTCCAAGGAACTTGTGTCGACGTGTGTCAACGATCGCATAACGTGCCTACAACGTATGGCCAGCGTAGCGGAATGTGTGAGTCATACGCTGGCATACATCGTAAAATTTCAAGCATGAAAAAATTTAAGGACAACCGCAAAGTACAACGATGAAAGCCAGCGTACTACGATGTATGGCAGTGTTTTTCAGCGTGCTCTTAACGTATACAAACTTACCCATAACGTATTCGACGTGTGCCGGCGTTTTAGCCCAATTTTGCATATGTTAGGCATACATTGGCTAAATCGTCAAGGTGTGACAGGGCCTTAAAGGGGAGCATGGTGGGAAGAAAGAGCACCTGCCCCAGAGTGGGAAGCCATGATCAATGGAGCTCTGTATGAAAGCCTTGGACAATGTGACGAGCTCAGTGTGGCTTAGGAACTTGATGGTACTTTGGTGATATGATCCTCCCATGAAAGATCATGGCAGATAGTGAAGCCAAAGAGTTTCGGGGACTGCACATCTCCTAGTGGTTATCCAGAGAAATAGATTGAATAATATTCTTTGCTTAAAGCGGAAGGACACTATGAATACATGGGTGCTGAAACCATTAAAAAAATCTTAACCAGCAGAGAGAGAAAGAAGCAACGATAGAAATAAAATAGGAATGTAATTCATTAGTTTGCAAATCTCAGCAAAGATGAGGGAGAGGGACTTGAAGGGAGGGAGGTCGGGGAGAACTCTCCATCTCTCTCCATCTCTCTCCATCTCTCTCCATCCCTCTCCATCCCTCTCCATCTCTCTCCATCTCTCTCCATCTCTCTCCATCTCTCTCCATCTCTCTCTCTCTCTTTCTCTCTCTTTCTCTCTCTTTCTCTCTCTTTCTCTCTCTCTCTCTCTCTCTCTCTCTCTCTCTTTCTCTCTCTCTCTCTCGAATATTGACTCCGACAATGATGCAAATAAAAACGTCCATTTTCTCCAGTATTCATTATAGACAAAAAAATTTTCTTTACCCTCCTTGATGATCTTGATAACCTCTCCTAAAGAAAAGCTGATCTCATCGGTGTCCTGGGCCTCGTATGCATACAGGGCTCTGCAACACCTTCCTGTTGGGGTTGGGGGTGGGGCTTTCTTCTTCCTTCCCTGTCCTGGCTCTGGTATCTTATTCACTGTGTCTCGCCGTTTCATCCTGCACATGTCACAATGGGACAACACCAAAGCGAAATGCAAGTTGCTCATGTGATTATTAATCATCAAATCAAATAGATAATACTGTCGGACCCCACAATTCGTGGGGGATAAGTTCCTGGAAAATGCCACAAATACAGAATCCGCAAATATCAGGGTGTTGTTTCAATGGAAAAAGGAGGGATAGGTTCCCAGTGGTTCATGATTCATGAGGGAAAAATCAACAATCACATGAAAAACAGCGAATATGCCCGTGAAATACAACGAATACGCCTGCAAAAAAAAAAAACTGAGAAAAAACGCGAAAACATGAAGAAAAAAAATGTGAATACGCGAAACACAGGGCCGCGAATGTCAAAGCAGGTCCCATTTTATAAACTGCGAATACGCATGGTCCACAAGTAGCGAATCCACGAATAGCGGGGTCTGTCCGACAGTATTATCAACATCAAATTGAAGACAGGAAATGAAGAAAAAACTTGAGATTCATTCCCTTTAAGTATGGTATGATGTGATGGTATTCAGGGCGCATCATTCAACACAGTCTTTCAAAGCAAAATCAGAACTTCTGCAAAGATTTAAATGATTTAAACTTTTGCTGCATGACAACAAACTAATAATGTAGAGGCTTCATATGTATATTGTGTGTGGATGAGGTAATATCAATGCACTTTCACGTTAATTACAAAGACCTTAGTGACCAATTGGCAAATCAACACAGATTAATGGGATTTGAACATGGCATCCCATTATTATGAGTGAAGTGCTCAGATATTAACATCAAACAACCCATCCCAAATAACAGTCTAATACTAAAGAACCATGTCAAAGACAGCCCTCCGCATGAAGTTATAATTCCGTGAGTTTATTTAGTAACCCAGTCTAAAAATATATGACATTACCCTTCTGGAAATATCCTTTTCTAAAGGGTGACCACAAAATAATGGGACTGACCTTACCTCTAATAATTTCTTCCAAACTAAAGATATCGTCTTACTTGATGCAGGTGTGCAAAGTGGAGTTCGTATATAGTCAGCAGATTTAGATTTAGGCAAAATAGTCCAATTTTTAGCTTATCTGAAATTGGAATTCCAGATACGATATTGTCATCATGCACCATCCATCCGTCCATCTCCGATTTCAACTTCTCCAGCAAAACCACTCAATTGATCCGGCTGAAATTTGGCAGCAAGGTTCTGCTCCTAACTTGTAATGGGGATTGCAAAGCTCGTTCCGGTCACGTGACATTAAGTATGTAAAAATGGCTGACTTAGTAAATTCCTTCAAAAATCTTCTTCTCCAGACACAACAGTCAGAATGCTCCCAAATTTTGGTTACAACATTAGGACAGGGTCCTGATGTTAAATTGTGGAGGTCATGTCGATTACGTGACTGGAAGTGCGTCAAAATGGCCACCTCAGTCAATTATTGGTAAAATCGCATAAATTCCTTCTAAAATATTCTTCTCCAGATCCAACAGTCAGAATGCGACCAAATTTGGGTAACAACATTAGGACAGGGTACTGATGTTAAATTGTGGTGGCCATGCCGATCATGTGATCAAAAGTGTGTCAAAATTACGGATGTTGTCAAAATGACGGACACTAAATTTGGGGGGAAATCACGTAAATTCCTTCAAAAATATTCTTCTCCAGACACACCAATCAGAATGCTCCCACATTTGGGTTACAACATTAGGCCAGGGTCCAGATAAGCTACAGGTCCAGTGGTCCTGTTGTCTCAACATGCTGTGGACAATTAAAGAATAATCGTTTTCAGTTGAAATCTACCTGAGAACGAAATCCTTCAAGAAAGCTCAAACTGAGTTCAGGGTTATATGCTTATGGACAACTTCTACTGAGGAAGGCCACAATCTACAGAATATATATATATATATATATATATATATATATATATATATATATATATATATATATATATATATATATATATATATCTCAAAACAGTAATGACTGACAAAATCTGTTCAATCACTGCTGCTGAATGTGTCAGGGTAATAAACAATTTTGCCCATCGAATCCAAATGTGCCTGCAACGGAGAGGCCGATATCTGGAACCTATTACTTTCCCATTGTAGACAGGTCGGTGGTTTCATGGTCTTCTACCACCTCCTTTCTGGACTTCCACCACCTGCTCTTTCCGTGCTTTGTCCCCTCCACCCCACAGGTTTCGGCAGGGTCCACCATCAATCATCAATCAGTCCACCATCAATCCCCTTCTGGTGAAACTCACAAAATCCAGAATCACTGCTCACCTGCACTTGTTTGTTTCTCTTTTTTCCCCACCTGTGGAACCAACTTCCACATTCTCTTTAATCTCATTCTCCCCTCGAAGTCCTTAGAACAGCTGTTGAGCACAATCTCAGACTAGAGGGGGAGCACTCGGGAGAGTGCAAAACCTCCGCCGCCAATACTGCTGGGTCACTCAAGTGAATCTTATATCTTATTCATTAAATATGATGTCAACAGTGCTGGCAGAGTTATAGTTCTTTTCTCCAACATTTTTTTTTTGGGGGGGGGGGGGTTGGAAATCATTTAAAACATATGGAAATGCAAAAAAAATAATCAAAATTTTGTTGAACAAAAAGTTGCAAAAAATTTTTTTCTCTAACAATTTTTTTTGGGGGGGGGGGTTGGAAATCACTTAAAACATGTAGAAATGCAAAAAAAAAGTTTTTCTTTTTTTGGGGGGGGGGGTAACAATTTTTTTGCGGGGGGGGGGTTGGAAATCACTTAAAACATGTAAAAATGCAAAAAGAAAATTCTCTAACAATTTTTTGGGGGGTTATTGGAAATCACTTAAAACATGTAGAAATGCAAAAAAATTCTCAAACAATTTTTTTTGGGGGGTAACAATTTTTTGGGGGGGTTGGAAATCACTTAAAACATGTAGAAATGCAAAAAAAAAATTATCTAACAATTTTTTGGGGGGGTTGTAAATCACTTAAAACATGTAGAAATGCAAAAAAAAAAATTCTCTAACAATTTTTTTTGGTGGGGGTAACATTTTTTTGCGGGGGGGGTTGGAAATCACTTAAAACATGTAGAAATGCAAAAAAAAAAATTTCTCTAACAATTTTTTTTTGGGGGACGGGGGGGACCAAGTCCAAAATCTAATGGCATGATCCTTGGACCATACCTAACCCCCCCACCAAGTTTCGTCGAAATCCGTCGAGAAGTTTTTCCGTAATACTGTTCACAAACAAACAAACAAACAAACAAACAGAAAGGGGTGAAAAAAGTAACCTCCATCCATCTTCGAAGATGGCGGAGGTTAATAATACCCCATCCAAAACAATGATCTTATCTACCTCCCCACTCATAAGCCGACCTCCTTCCAAATTTCCATTTTTGTCCTTATTGAGAGTTTGCTTCTGTATCCGTCTTGTCCACCCAATTCCCCCCCACCCACCCCCACCCCGATTCCTCCCCAAACCCATTGTTGTCCAAATCTCCCACTATTTTGTCCTTCAACCCTGCTTTGGTGTTTCTCCCCCCATATATATATATCTCTATCTCTATCTCTATCTCTATCTCTATCTCTATCTCTATCTCTATCTCTATCTCTATCTCTATCTATCTATCTCTCTCTCTCTCTCTCTCTCTCTCTCTCTCTCTCTCTCTCTCTCTCTCTCTCTCTCTCTCTCTCTCTCTCTCTCTCTCTCTCTCTCTCTCTCTCTCTCTCTCTCCTGTTGTTCTCTACTGTTTCTCCCTTTGTTCTGTTGCGTCCAAATCCATTCAGTGTCTGAGCTCTCCCATGAGCCTTGACTCTGCACACAAAAAATGCTCTTACCTCAATCAAATCAATGACATTAAAGATATCCATCTGAAACTTTCCTTTATGATAATGCATTCTGTGAAGCAAATGTCTTCCAAAGAACGTGTCATTTTAAATAATAATAAAGGATTATTAAATTGTATGGGTACCGTTTTTGTGGTCACCCTGGTATTTCAAGATAACACATGAGACTCAAATTATTTTCCCACCATACTTCTGCTGCAAACAACATTCTGATATCTTCTTCACATGACACTTATCTTTATTTATCCATTAACTCAATTCATTAATTTCAATATTTAAACAATTTACATGTACAAGTACTGTACACAGTTACCTTGTGGATGCACAGGTGCAGTAATTAGCCGATTAGTAGGATCGACATAGTTATGGTACTGCGCCAAGTGTAAATTCTTGCAAAGACCTTGTTAAATGTCATGCTCGCATGAATAAAGATTAATTATCAGCCAGCCTTGAGAAAACATCACACTAAAAAGGATGGGAAATGTACCAGATCACATATTGCAATACCTTCCATTAATCAAAAGCAACTGGGCATCGGAATTTTCACAAAGGAGGGATCCCACTGCATAACAAGGAATAAACCAAGCAATGAGTGGCACATGGAGAAAGCACCACCATCAGGATTGCAAAAAGGTTGTGCTGATGCAATGCGTCCTGAACAAGGGGCACACATTGTGTCGGTTCAGCTGCTCCAACGAGTGGAAAGGCCTTGTCCCATGATTGGTGCTTTGATGAATTCCAGCTCTCAAATATGTGAGCATGACACCTGTATCATCTCCAGACCAATGCTGCTGAACTGGGATATCTCACTGTTTACATGTGGTCATGCTTCCTCAGAAGACTGAGAGTGAAGATAAGCGAGGGTGACAGCAGCCAAGGCATCGTTGAATGGGAATTAGAGACCCCTCGAGATGACTGATGACTGCCCCAAGCTCAAGGTTCATCGTATACTCTTACGCTTTCCGTCCAAACACAACACCCCGTGTCCCAAGGACAAATCACATGGCCAAACCACCGGTCCTCTCTGGGCCTGCCGAGATGTACAGTACCTGGGTGGTTTGTGTGTGTGTTCTTCATGCAAGACCCTCGCTCGTCACTTTGGAACATCTCACTCATGTCCAAACGTTGTTCAATAAGAATTTGATAGACTGTTACCCATTAGTCACTTGCTGCATCCCATGACATCCACATCACTTTGAAATGTGTGTGTGTTTTTCTGTAAGAATCCTTCCCAGCGATTGGTTGGACAGCTGCCCTGGCTCCACCCACAATTGTAACTTTGATGAATATTTAAGATGCTTTCCAAAGAATATAATTAATTAATGATCATCTATGAATACAAATTTATTAACACAATTAGGCAACGCATAAACGGAAAGACAAACGACCGACCATAATAAACCATGACACCTGTCGGACATCCACTTCCTGTTTCAATCGCGCTTTCTGTGAATAGAGTTCATGGCATGAAGAGCTAAACATTCCACTATGGCAATGGGGTCATGAATAAATATGTAATGACGATATAACAATTTGCCCTTTTGCTTTAAAGAACGGGAATAAAGGGAGGGGAGGGTGGTGTATGTGGTTGAGGACTTTGGGTGGTGAGGTGGCTTGATGAGAGATTTCAATCTTATGGCCGCCATGTTGGTGCTCACTGCTCTGTGAAGGCAAAGACGCCTCTGACGCCGGAGGGAGGGGGTGGGAGGACGAACTCTGTGTTGCACCTTTGATAGTTACAAATAACAAAGTTCATTTGCAATAATTGTTTCCACCAAATTTGTAGTTCATTGAAATATGGCATTATTGGTAGGGGGTGAATACGTTTGCAGGCCGCTGTACATCGTGTCGGGAATATGAAATTGATCTTTCAAAATGAGGGTTCCAACTCTTGGAGAATGTTCCTGCACAGGTACTTCTCGACGTATGACACCCAAGCATTACAATCACCGTTGTGCAGAAGGTATATGTGAGTTGGTGTACTGCTTACCCAGCCGTGCCCTGTTCAGGCACCTGCATGAAGTCCGTGTTGGTCTGTGCAGGTGCTGGCCTATTCCTCTTACTGTTCCCCTGATTGGGTCTTTGAGGGAGCTCCATGGAGGGCCGTCTGCAGTGGGGCTGAGCATATGTGGGTCCACGTTGAGAGTTGTTGCTCGGTGCTGCAACTGGACCTCGCATTGAAATTTTGTTACTTCGCTGACCTGCCAGCATGTGATGTAAAAGTGAAGTTGATCATTATAGGTATTCCGTTCCATTAGAGATGTTATATATAATTTAGCGCCCACTTCTGAAACAAACACAAACCAATATCTAAGCTCTTTCTTCATCTTCATGAGGTCCCAAAATAATTTGGGCTTTAGAATGTAATAACAAGCAAAGCTTAAATATCCAGAGAAATGAATGGAACGTGTTTGGTAATTTGTCAAGATGAGTCAAAGTCAAACTTTGTGAACCACGTTCATGCAAATTTGTTTGTATTCGAAGCAAACCTTGTTGACTGGAAAGTTCACTTTGTGAAGGCTGACCTGAATTTCAATTCCATTCAAGGCCATGGCGTGTTGAAAGCATTGCCGCTAAGCAAGTAATAAATCGAGTGGTTTGCCATTGCTGTTCCCAGCAGTAGTTATAGCAGGAATTTAGAATTTAGTCAGTGTGCCAGCACACAATGGCCTACTTTTCACTGGTGGACATGTAAGATACCATCATACTCTTTTGAGAAAGTACTGTGGTATCCTTAGGGAATGACAGCGGATAGGACAAGCCGCTTAATGTACTTCAAAAGAATTGCACACCCGTTGATGCAACGCAGTCTTTGCGAAGCACCAGAGTGACAATGTATCGTGGAGTCAAGAATCAAATTCAGACTCGACGGCTCAAATGTAAGTGAGCTATCCAGTCAGCTCAAGTTTGACTTAAAGGAACGTAAGCACTCTAACTTACAATAACTTGTACTTGTGAGATTATTTGCAATATAATGCTCAATTTTACTTCAATATCTATTAAGGTCACAATAATGGTGAATATATTGTAGTAGCAACACCTGAAAACACAATACCTGAAGAGCGTATATTCGGTGTTGAGTATTTCACGCCAGATGTGTTTTGGACATCACGTTTCATTGGGTGTCCGGCTCTTTGGCCATGTCCAGCATTCTGCATCAAACTTTGTCTGTTTGGGCCTAGGGTGTAGCAAAGGGCAAGGATGGAAAACTCTGGAGCATAGGACATCAACAACCACTTTAAATTGTTTTCAATGAAAGATTACTTCAGTATGAAGAACAACATGATGAGAAAATGTCATCAATCCTATATTTTCACAAATACGAACGCATGATGATACAATTCATTTTCCTCCCTTACAAGTACAGTAAACGCTGAATGCAATCTATGGTTATGATATATACGTACGAGAGTTTTTAGGTAGGCCTTCACCGATGCTGACATTCAGTGCCTTTCCTGAAGGCCGCAGGACAGCTAAATCTCCTGATCCATGAACAAACACAACTTGCCGCTGACCGCCACCACCCCAGCCCTCCTTTTTCACCTTGAAGTCCAACCTGGACAGCGCAGGAAAAAAAACAAGCTCAAATGAGCTAAGATCCTCGTCCTCGTAATGATGACGTCATAAAAACGAATATGACGCCATTGTGATGTATCAGGTTTGCGATAAATTATCTGTGCTAATGCCCGGCTTGATTCCCACAAACAAAGTTCAAACAGCTTGCCTAGTTTCGGAGATAATGGTATAGGCGATTTCCATTAGTGGTGATATTATGACGTCAACTTTTTTTCTAGGAATAATTTCCAAAATCGGAGATGGTTCCTGCCTGCGCGTGGGCTTTCTGCATATACATGGCAAGTTTCACGAAGATCCGATGAAAACTCTGGGTTGTGAAACAAAAAATGTCAAAAAATAGGAATGACGTCATAAAAATTGATATGACATCATAGTGATGTTTCATATGTGCGGTAATTCATCTCTGCTAATGCCCTGTTCGATTTCCGCAAACACAATTCAAAAAACTTGCCTAATTTCGGAGATAAATTTTTAGGCGATTTCCATTAGCGGAGATATTTTGACATCATAACTTTTTTTCTAGGAGGAATTGTCAAAATCGGAGATGGTTACTCTCTGCGCAGGGTATTTTTACATATATACACCAAGTTTCAGGAAGTTTTGATGAAAACTGTAGGCTGTGAAACAAAAAAGTCCACAAGAAGAAGATGAAGAACAACAACGTGAGTAAGACTTCAAGATCCTCCACGAGGATCTAACAAAAGGTAGTGATAAACCACATAACTTTAAGAATATAAAGGTGCAAAACACATTCGACTTTGAAATGATGAGGAATATAAATTCACACATTGCGATGGATGAGGAGCCAGCAATAAGATGTAAGTTACTAAACTGACAAAACTTCTCTTGTTATACATAGCTCTTGTACAACAGATTTAAAGGGATTTAGGAGCCGTTTTGGGGTTCCCGCATGAATGGACAATTAAAGGCTTGTATTAATTATATCTTGCAGTTTTGTCTCCATAAAAGTAAAGGCATTAAAATTCCCTCATTTTCAGGTCATGGGGAATGGCAAGAACTTCCATAACTAATCTGATTATATTCAGCTCACTTCCTTCCACACATATGATTCGTTGTTTTTATGGATATCCACTCCAGGTGTAAAAGTTTTTGGGTTTTTTTCAGGTTAAAATTTTATGCTGGATTATAAACATCTTCCAATTTCAAGTAGAAATTAATGTTATGAAATGAGCTTTATCATTTACTGCTTGCAAAGACTAAAAAAAAGAAAGTGCTATAAGGATTTCTACTGTGATGATAAAATAGATAGACAAACTGCTGTCGGTCCTCTTCAATTTAAAACCCTTGTTTTGGTGATAAAAAGGTCAGGGAGAGCTGCAACTATGAAATATATGAGCGTGCAATGAATTGGTAAGTTTGATGCAATCAGTCACAATCTCTAAGCAGAATTCAGTGCTTTATTGTTATCTCTTCCCAAAATTAACAAGAGATGAAGACAGAAGGATTTAGAGGGCAGTGGAGTAGAGCAAGAGAAAGCAATGAATGGCGATGAAGAGGGTGTAAAAATAAATGGAACATAAAGAAGGAAGACAAAGTGAAACCACGAGACTGGGAGCCACATTATTTTGGACTGATCGGACTATGTGGTACTCCCGTGGGTTGTCACACGATGGCAGCCGACTGTCTCTAGCAGTTACCATTGGCCATCCCAGTGCCCAAGCAAGTGAGGGCTTCAAACCACAGTTATTCCAGACACAGTGGAGAAAATCCAGTACAGTATATCCATGTGTACATTATGTAAAAATAGACTTTATTTGCGACACTACTAGTGGTGCACTTAATATTGCACAGCCATTGTTAACAGTCCTGTGAGTCGCAATATCTGCTCCTCAGGTGAAGCGTGATTATAAAGAGACGCTCAAGATCACAATTATGGCTTAAGATTGCAAGCTTGTTCCAAGGCATCCAGAGCAAAAAGCAGTCTTTATGGGATTGAGAGTGCAGCCAGATAAGTGTTGCATGTGTACTGACTGACTGCAGGACATCTCCATTGGTCCAGAGACTCTGGATAACCTTTGGTACATTAAGCACTATTTTGAATGCAAGACAGACAGTTTGTGCATAAGGATATGGAAACCAAATCTCATGCCTTTGAGTTAACTTACACATGATTATTGTTGAAATTATTTAAGCAATGTGTAGCCCGTACGTGTTGTTGAAGTTCAGAGTGAGCTGGCTGTTCTTTATCTCTTTGAATCGCTTGCAGAGTTGGCTCAGGAACTCTGTTTTGAACACAGACTCCAACAAGATGTCGTACTCCACCTCGTGTAAGATGAAGAAATCGTCCTGCATTGGACTTGACAATGAAGGCACAGACAGACAATGGAAGTCAACACGATGCTTTCATTTCACCATTGTACATCAGCGTATCACCCATCAACTACTAATGCTCTTGTAATTCATGGATAATATATTGTTACTTTGGAAGGGGTACATACTAGTTAGTACATTAAGTTAGCATGGTCTGTGCACCTTGTCATCAAGTGAAAGTATAATATTTCTCATCAAAAGATGACAAATATGAAAAGAATCTCGGTTATTTCCCCTTTTATGATTGAAATGAATTGTTCAGGTTCTCCAGTTCCAGCAAGTAAAACCACCATTTCAAACACATGTAAGTTGGCACGGAAGGGTCACGGGATGGACACTTCAAGAAACATTTGTCGTTATGATATCATAGCAATACCTCAGAGAAATGGAGACGATATTATTGATCTCCGTTTTCTGTTTGAGGACTTCCTTGATGACACCTTTCTCCGGGCCCTTTTTTACCTTCTCTCTCCCAATCATGTAAATGTATTTTGGTGTAAGGATAAGGTCTCGCTTGGTGATCTGGGAACAAAACAAAAAAAGACACAAATGAAATAAATGTCAAAACAATTTGGAAATGGAGGTTAGGAAATACTTCATTGACTTTTACATGTGAGGATCAAAAGGCAGGAACAAGGAAAGCTCCTCAGTGATGACCCTATTGCTGCATACAGCTGTTTGTATATAAAGATAAATGAAATACATGAAACAATGGGATTGTGACAAATTCTTCATGTACCTAATAACAATTGTCATGGTTAGTAAGAAGCAGGTACCAGATCTGTATCAGGTATTATTATGGACGAGCAGAGTACCCACTCTCTGGGTGGGAGTTTGCACATTACTTGCTGAGAAAAATTACAGTCTGTACGGTGTATGAAATATCACGTAACCTGGTTGTCGTGGGATCTCTAATGAGAGTGAGACTATTCTAATTTGGCACAAACATGCATAATAGGAGTTCCCCATCCTATCTATCTATGGTCCTTGGCCTCAAAGTAGTTACCAAACAAAGTTATGGGACTGGTCTGCCACAATGGAGGAATAATAACCCAATTAATAACACCTTTGATAAATCTGGAAAAAATTTAATTTTCGAAATATTTTTTTCAGATTTTGTTTTTTTGAAAAATATTTCATGGAAAACCGAAGTAGGGACCCCCTCGGTATATCCTGATAATTTGGTGTCTATCGGCCCAAGGGTATCAAAATACCGTATTTAAAGACATACAGATGCACTTTTGCTTTTATCTTACACACAATGCCCTCCATAAGTATTGGAACAGTGAAGTCAAATTTGCTATTTTCATTGCTATGTACTTAAGAAATTTGGATTTGAGATTGAAAGATGATTACGAGGCAAGAGTACAGAAGGTCAGCTTTTATTTATTGGTATTCCAATGCATATTCATGTTTTACCATTGTAGAACAATAGCACATTTTATGTTAATTCCACCCATGTTAGGTAAGCATAAGTATTGGAAAAATGACTGACGGGTATTTTTGTTGCTCAGGTGTTTCTTATTGCATTGATTGTTCACATATAAAAGAGCTGTGAAAGTATAGTCTTGGTTTTAGCCTTTGCTTTTGCCTTCGAAGTCAGTGTGCATAAACCAACATGAAGACCAGAGAACTGTCCATGAAAGAAAAGCAAGCAATTTGGAAGCTGAAATAACAAAATAATTTAATTAGGACCAGAGCACAAAAATTGGGCATAGCAAAAACAACAATTTTAAATATACTGAAAAAAAAAGAAACCACTAGTGTACTGAGCAACAGGCAACAGCCAGATCATCCAAGGAAAACAACTGCAGTTGATGACAGTAAAAATCATCAGAGCTGTGATGAAAAACACGAAAACATCTGTCAGTGACATCAACAACAACCTCCAGAGTGCAAGGGTGAAAGCATTACAATCTAACGTTCACAGAAGACTTCGACAGCAGAATTAGAAAGAATACACTGCAAGATGAAAACCTCTCATCAGCACCAAAAATAGAAAGGCCACATTAGAATGAGCTAAGTACAGAGGTGAGCCAGTCGAGTTCTGGAACAAAGTTTTATGGACAGATGAGACCAAGATAAACCTTTACCAAAGCTATGGAAAGGTGCAGGTGTGGAGAAAGGAAGGAACTGCATATTCAAAGCATACTACCTCATCTGTGAAGCATGGTGGAGGTAGTATTGTTGCGGGCTGGGTATCGGCTGCGAGCACGACCGCGAGATGGAGCAGCAGAGTCGACTCCACCGAACACCCGGAATTTAGATCGTACTTTACTGGAAAACTCCGAAAAGTACGGGTCCCTTATCGGACCGTGAATCGTCAATAATTCTACCACGTGGTACAGGGTTATTTGCCAATCTTCAAAATACCTAGAGATCCACGTGGCGAGTTACCCAATATTCACACCCTCGATGGCACCCGTACTAGTCGAGCTGTTAGCGTGCTCGACCCGTGCGCAACCCGAGCGGATGGTTGCCGAAGTCCCGTCGATCCAAATGTCCCTTTTACAGCAGCAATAGCCTTTATAATTCACCAACACGCGTCATGCTAAGCCAATGGAAGAAATACAGCAATGAACTGATACATTTCACAAATGCATTTGTTTGTAATGGGGAAAAAGGGGGGAGCACGCAAGAAGCAGAGTTATCACGACTAATAGAGAAGCGCGTATGTACAGCCAAGAGCACTTATACAATTCCTACTTACGGACGGGCCCACACTCAGACGCACACCCAAAGAAACGGACCCAATGTGGTCTTTATTATCCGTTCGGCTCAGAGGGAAGACGAGCTGAGGGACGAGAAAATAGCAGGCTACCTGGCCGCACCGCACGGCTCGATGTCCGCACCTTCCCGGAGCACCAGTCGGCCAAGACGGAACCAGGACAGCCAGACACGTACTACACCAGCCACGAGACGAGCCGTGAACCCGAGCACACCAGCGAGGAGATGCCTATCGCCCAGCCTTCGAGAGATGTGCCTTCCCCTCCAAGCTCCAGCAGATCCTCACGCGCTCTGCCAGATTCTGACGCTTCCGCAGATTCTGCCGCTCTGGCCGATTCCCTCGCTCTCTCAATCTCTCCGATCTCGATCTCTCTGATCTTTTCGATCTCTCGATTCTCTCGCTCGACGTCCCTTTTATCGCTCTCGGGCGCGGTTTGCTCCGGCGTGGCTCGCTCTCGGGCGCGGTTCGTTCCGATGTGGCTCGCTCTCGGGCGTAGTTCAAGCGAACCGATTCATGACCATATTTGGGAATGGAATTCAGTTCGCTCATCATTGGGTGGGACACGCCGCATTCCCTTACTTGGCGCGCAGCCAAGCGAATCGGTTCATGTCCATATTTGGGAATGGAATTCCATCCCCGAACGCATTCCGAACACGCCTGCATACCAGCGAGCGCGCGGAGAATGCCGGGAGAAGAGGGTTATCATTGTTGTGGTTGGAGATGTAGGAGTCATACTTGTTGTTGTGAGTGATGTAAAAACCCTAACTATCAAAGTAACTCACAGCGCATCTGCATTCAATTACCCATTAGACACGGGATGGGGATCCTAACTAAAACACATACTTATTGATATAACTGTTCTATAGGACCTGTATGTTTGTGTGCTCATGGCTTCCAGATTCGCAACAGTATCATGGCTTGGGCCTGCATGGCTGCTTCTGGAACTGGCTCACTCATCTCTGATGATGATGTAACTAATGATGACAGCAGCAGAATTAATTCAGAAGTGTACCGAAACATTTTGGCTGCCTATGTGCAAGAAAATGCTTCCAAACTCATTGGGCAGAGCTTCACCATGTTGCAAGATGATGTCCCAAAACATACTGCCAACGCAACCGAGGAGTTCACCAGGGGAAAAAAAGTGGAAGGTTTTAGATTGGCGAAGTCAATCTTGTGATTTTAATCCAATGGAGCATGCATTTCACTTGCTGAAGAAGAGACCAAAATCAGAAACCCTCCCAAAACAAACAACTGAAAATGGCTAGAGTAAAGGCTCGGCAAAGCATCTCGAAGGAAGATAACAAGAGTGTGGTGATGTCAATGGGTCACAGGCTCGATGCAGTTATTGCATGCAAGGGATATGCAACCAAATACTAACTAATATATTACTTTAATTTACTTTATGTTAATCTGCTCCAATAGTTATGCTTACCTAAAATGGGGGACTGAACATAAAAAAAAGTATTGATCTACAATGGTAAAACATATTTGCATAGAAATACCAAGAAAATTAAGCTGACATTCTGTACTCTTGTCTCATATTCATCTTTTGATCTCAAATCAAAATTTCTTAAGTACATAGCAATAATATCATATTTGACTTCACTGCTCCAACACCTATGGAGGACACTGTGTATATTGTAAATCATGAGATCAGTCCATGCATTTGTCTGTCTCCTGTTTATGGTAGCCACTTTCTGTGCTGCATTTGAAATACTGCACACACAGGAAGAGCTAACCATTCACTTTTTTATTGTCCCTTCTCGTAATCTTTAAAATCAACATGAACATCTGGATTAAAGCAGGTTTAATACAGATCTTAATAAACAATACAATTTAAAATAGCTATATTTTGCCCTCTTTTTTAAACAAATCCAATTCCACCATCCAAAGTTGCACCACCCTTTCACACTGGTGGTATAAGTAGTTTAATGCTTTGGCTCTGAGTGAAACCAGGAGTGCAACACAATTAACCTTTTTAAAGTTCATGTAACAATTTAAATTGATAGATTAACTTTAACTTTTCCCATCACTGGTATGGAATCTGAATTATTGATTGAATTTACAATCAAGTAAGATGCAAAATTGTCTTAGTTTAGTGCTTTGAAAAGAATTTAATAAATGTATATGCTGAGAAAGCTAGTTGAGAGCAGACTACACTTTTCTCTGTTCAAGTCAAAAACAACCTTGTAAAACCTTATCTGTTTGGTAACCATTGTCTGATGACCATTTAGTCAGCAAGGCAAACCATGGCTCTTTTCTATTCCCCCCCTCCTCACACCCCTTCCTGAGGCTGAAAACAGCACTCTAAAACCTCTCTATGTTGCAAATTTAAAGTCCACAAAAGTCCATCTGATGTCATAATAAGAAACTGTATATACTCAAGATTATATGTAAGTTTTAAGTCTTCAGCTCGCAATATCATTGAGGCCTTCCATCCTGTGCACGGAAGTGTTCTTTTATTTAATCGAATAAACGGCTTGCATGTAAACTTACTCTTTTGTACTGTTTTGAGGTATCTGGAAAAACCTGCATCGACACTGGGGACGGGAACTTTTGCTAGTTTACTATAATATTAAATATAAATAAATACAAAAAGTAAAAATAAAATAAAATTAAAAAGAGAAAAGAAGAAGATATTGTTGTGGGCCAGTGGGGTCGGGTGAGAAGACCACTAGGTTGGGGAAGCTACGTCGATTCCCACCAGACTCCCCGGAATTGTAGGTCGTCGCTCACGGATAATTCCGTGACGCGGGGGGTCGCTTAACCGACCGTGGACGCCAATAACTCAACCGCGTGACCTAGGGTCCTCCCGCCTATGGAATCGGGTTACCTAATTAACCACGCGGTTTAACCACCAGAAAACCATGCCCTCGGTACGCCTTGTCCGAACCGGATCACTCTACTGGATCGGATGCAGCCGAGCGACACTGCCAAGGACGTACCGGCGAGAAGGAACAGATCGTTGGGAATAAAGACCCGGTTAAACCTGGATTCGAACCATGCTGGACCAATGAGGGAAAAGACAAAGGCGAGCTGGGAACATTTCTACAACAATTATTTATTTACAGCAAGCGAGGAAAAGCATGTGGCACGACAAAGGTTTATTGGGTATGTAACGCAGGAAAAGAGGATAGGTGTGTGGGGGGTGTGACAATTATACAAGCAACTTACAAAGCAGACACAGTGCAGACTTGACACGAGATTATTCACAGTAACAACAATAAAATCTTCAACAGGCTTACTTTTCAGACAGGCACCAGCACACTCAGACACACACACAGAAAGAAACCCCAATGGAAAAGGGACTTTTGCAGGCAGGGAGGGAGGGGGTTGAGGTTATAGTTTTTGGTACCTGGGTGTTTCGGGGGAAGGGATGCTCCGTGGTGCGGTACCCAACAATGGTTGCGTAGTTCGGGCCAAAGCCACATGTGTCGAGATTGTGTCTGTAGGTGGAGCTTAAGTGGAGAAGGGCGGAGTCCAGAGGGCGAGGGTGGAGCAATAGGTAGGACGCTTGGTCAACGTCGTGTGGTCGGAGACAAGTAGCAGGAACACACACTTCACTCCTCCTTCAATTCCACATTTCCTTCAATTCTCCTCAATTCTCCTCATTCCTTTATTCCTTCAATTCTTAATTCCTTTCTCTTCTTTTCCTTAATTCCTTTATTCCTCATTCCTTCTTTATACTGAGGCTTTCTCCGTGCTTTATAGAACCCGAGGTTCGAGGAGGGGCCATGCCGAATCCGACGTCATCGTCCGAGTCGGGCATTCCGACTGGCTCTCCGACCGGTACACTCCTCCCACCTGGGTGCTAAGCGTACGTGACTCACCGCCCATGTCTGGTTTCTCGCCCGGAAAACAAGACTCTGGGTAGACGGTGGTATGCTGTGGTAAGTGAGACGAGGGGAGCAAGCGAGGCAGATTTAACTCAGAATTTAAAGAGGAAGAGTGGGAAGTGGAATGGAGGGGAAAAA
Source organism: Eptatretus burgeri (assembly GCF_056783735.1). Taxonomy (NCBI): domain Eukaryota; kingdom Metazoa; phylum Chordata; class Myxini; order Myxiniformes; family Myxinidae; genus Eptatretus; species Eptatretus burgeri. The sequence goes on from NC_140971.1 coordinate 56,252,237, forward strand.
TGATTTAATAACCTAACCAATAACCCATCACAACGCACTCCCTTGTCTCCCCACTAGACAAAAGGTAGGGATCTATCTGCACATATATTAATGGGATAACAAACTCGGGACAACTATCTGTTGTATGTATGCGGTTCCGAGAACCGCAACAATATAAACACTACCTGTGTTGGCATTTATAATATCCAGTGCATGTAAGTCTCCATGCATCATTAACTAACTTGCTATCAAGTTAATTAATATTGCACGCATTTTTGTCTGGGAGGTAAAAATTTCACCAATGAACATATCTTCGGAAGTACAAAGTTAACTAACAAACATATTTTGGAAAGTTGAACAATTAACTAATGCACACATCTTATTGAAAGGTAAAAAGTAAACACACACATAAATATAAATCATTTTAGTTAGGGAGGTAAAATAAATTATTGTGGACTAAATTATAATCTTACATTCAATATTTTCTATTCAACAAAGACTTGCAAATGCTGAAGGATATCTGACCTTGAAACGGCGATCATACTTCTTGACAGTATCGGCAAACTCAACGCGCTCTCGCTTGGTGAGGAACTGGCGCAGCTCCGGCCTCTCCTCGAGGCCCAGGTAATCCCCCACAAAGTTACGGTTAATGCTGTTCCGTCTGCGCTCCTTCTTGTTCAGTAGGATGTTTGACGCTATAAACAAGACACGTGCATGAAAAACAAGTTTGGCTTTCAAAAAAATCGCATTCAAAGTGCAACTAACTTGTATGTAGACATACCAAGAAGATGAACGAGGGAGGGGAGGGATGTGCACAATATGGGTTCTTTGATGATACGACACATATTAGAGAAAAAGCTGGTAAATGATGACGGTGTGATTCAGATGTAATCATGTAAATTTTGATTTGTTCTGTAATTTTGTAATATGTGTAACAGTAACACCTGCAGACAAAGAATAACACAAGTATTTTGATGAATTGATATTAAAACCATAACATGTTTAGGCTCCTCTGACACAGCATAATTTCATCGATGCAATTATAGTTTAAAAATACAGTACACACATATATATATATATATATATATATATATATATATATATATATATATATATATATATATATATATATATATATATATACATATTGTGAACCGTGGTGTCTGACCATGCACTGGTCTGTCTCCCATTTACAGCGGCCACTTCCCAGTGTGTTTGAAAAGCAGCCGATTGATTATTTTGCATTTTCATTTCACTTTTCTTGATGTAAAAACAGTCAGTCACTTTATTGGCCCTTCCAGTAATCCTTAAAATCAAAATAAACATCTGGATTAGGGTATATTTAATACTGATCTTCATGGAATAGCACACAATTTAAAATAGTAATATTTTGCCCTCTTTTTAGACTAATTCAACCTACCCTGCCTGATTCTGCACCACCATTTTGCGGCGTGTGGTATAACTTCCAAAGAGCTTTGGTTCTGATTGAAACCTAGAGTACAACAAAATTAACCTTTTTAATTCCATCAAATAATTAGAATTGAAATATTAACTTAAACTATTCTTGTCACTGCGGATGGGTACTTTTTGCTTACTTTTCCTGCCAATAGGGACAAGTACTCTTGCTCGTATCCTTATATTGTCACACGTATGATGTACGTGGAAATGGCCATTCTATCCCACTATCAAGACATCGACCTACGATTGGTTGGTGCGCAGTTAGTTCTTACACTGTAAGGGGAATATTGAATGTATTTGTGTCTATTAAGTGCATGCTTATTGCCTGTGTCATGGTTGTGCTTATTACTTGATTATACATCATGAAATATTAATGAATGCTTCATTCAATAAATTAAAGTTGAGCTTTCTGTACCCACATGCAGGGTGTGTAAACAGCTCGTGGTTAATAGTTTGAAACAAAGGAATACAAAAATTTATCCTGGCTATCTCAACAATAAGAATCAAATCTGAGTGTTAAGAGCTTCTGTATATGAGTGCAAAGTTAAGATGGGAAGGGCAAATAATGTGAGGATAAGGGGTAAATTTTTATTATGTTTTCAGATGTAATCGGTACAAATACACTGATATTTTCGAGGGATTTCCTGAATGCTTGACAACTTGATAACAATAGTTTGAATATCAGATTTCATAACAAATCATCTCAACGATGATGGGGGATCATCATCCCATTACCTTCTTCCCTCATCTCGGCATATTTCTTGCGGGCATTGAACTTTCGCCAAGCCTTTTGAATGGTTCGAGCAAAAGAGTCAAACTTCCGCTCCCGCATTTCCTCCAGCAAGAAGAGCTGCATGAGAGTTAAAATGAGATCATTAAATACAGAACAGCATGTAATTTCAACATGGCACATGACAGCAAGCATTGAAACTAAAGATCCAAGACTATCAAAAGGGAACTGAAACCTATGGATTAATTTATTTCTTGTGAAACAAAACTAATATAATTTCAAAAATTTTACCCCACACAAAATAAAATGGAAACACGAATCATACTGTTGTACCGGATGGTCTGCTAACGGGAGGGCATTGAGCCGGAGGTCCAAAGACCTCCGCGAATGCCAAAACGATATTAAAATTTACTGCGTTCTATTACTATTACGCCGAAACTTGTTTGCCAAATGAAAGCCAAAACTGGCGTTGGGTCATGCATGGAGGCCAAAGGTTTGGAAATGTTCCTTATAATTAAAAGGGGTTAATCACAATGTATTCAGGGAATAAGATAGACGTGGTGCTGAAAATAAATATGGAACAAACCAAGCAGTTCATAGACACAAATAGGGATGAGGAAAGGAAATTTCATTTAATATATAATGTGAACTATTCCACTGCTATGGCAATGACAATATACCAGATTCACACAACGAAGGGAGCAGGTGAGGTCTTTAGGCAGACACTAGCTGGTCTTGGGCTTGTGTCGTGCAGGTTGGCATAGCACAGAGTGAAGTGTGGCTCAGGGCGGAAGAATAGTGATGAGGAGGTCAGGAGACAAGATGTTGGAGGAGGAGAGATGTTGCCAGTCCAAGGTCCAACTCAAACTCCAACTGCCACACGTGTGCAGAAATGACCTTTTCCTCCTCTGGGACCGCCTTTGTGGGCGGCGGTGCCGTTAGTAATAGCCCATGGTCTACGCTATCTTCCGGGCCATCACACCCTATGGGGCAGCTCCTCATAGAATTGATCCCCCCTCCAACTCGCCTTTGGAGCTCACTATACCTTCCTGGCCTGCTGTCTGCTGGCGAAACAGTTCATGATGGTTCACCTTTAAATGCGCCAAATGCTTTCTTTGTGTCTTTTGTGCCCAATTTCTCACCTCGACTTGCCTGTGCAGGATTTATAGTTCGGGTCTCGTCGCGTGCTGGAGCCTGGCGCTGCCTCCGTACCTGGTGTTTGCAGCGGAATCGAGCTGCGGGTTCAAGTCCTGCTGAATCGGATCGACAAGGGCCGCCGAGGAGGGAAGGTCCATTTACTTTTTGGGGTATTTGTGTGTGCGCGTGTGTGTCTGGGGCCCCATCTTTAAGTAGTAAATTGTTTAAGTGCTCTTTACTGTACATATTTGCCTTGCTTTAGTCGGTTTTAACTCTGCTCTTATGTGTTCCTTTCCCACCCATTGTAAATAAATATCCATGTGTTAAATGTATCAGCTCGTTTTTGTGTTTTCTTCATTGGTTTAACGCGGTGCGTGTTGGGAGAAATTAAAGAAGACCGTTGTTGCCGTAGTGGTGTGCATTTGGGACCGACAGAAGCTCGGTGACCATCCGCTCGGGTCATGCACGGGTCGAGCACGCATATGGCTTGTCCCGTACGAGTGCCGTCGAGGGTGTGAATACTCGGTAGCTCGCCGAGTATGGCGAGTTCCTGCCATCATCCGTGCCTGCCATCATCACCAGTTCCTGCCATCATCCGTGTTCCTGCCATCACACCAAGATAGGAATGGTGTAATTTGAGACCACGTGGGTCTCTAGGTATTTTGAAGTTTGGCAAATAACCCTGTACTGTCCCACGTGGTGGAATTATTGACGATTCACGGTCCTGTAAGGGACCCGTACCTCTCGGAGTTTTCCGAAAGGTACGATCTAGATTCCGGGTGTCCGGCAGAGTCGACCCTACTGCTCCACCTTGCGGCAGGCGATCCCCGGTCCACAACAATATATACATATGCTTCTCTCTTCTTGTCTTGGTTGGATAAGTGTCCACCCCCCTTATAATAGCAATTGTAAATAAGCCCAGGTGTAACCAATCACCTTCAAAATCACACACCAAGTTAATTGGCCTCCACCTGTGTCAAACTGTAGTAATTCAGATTATTTCAGAATAAAATCAACTGTTCCTGTCGGTTTCCTCTCGTTGGGTAGTGCATTTCACAACAAAGACTCAACCATGACCACCAAGGAGCTTTCAAAAGACCTCTGGGGTAAAGATGTGGAAAGGAATAAATCAGGGCATGGGTGTAAAAATATTTCACAGGCCTTGAATATCCCTTGGAGCACTGTCAATACAATCATTAAGAAGTGGAAGGTGTATGGTACCACAAAGACCCTGCCTTGATCAGGCTGTCCCTCCAAACGGATTGCCCAAGCAAGGAGGAGACTTATCAGAGAGGCCACCAAGAGGTCAATGGCAACTTTGAAAGAGAAACATGCTTTTGTGACAAACACTGATCACTGTGTGCATGTGACAACAATATCCCAAGCACTCCACAAGTCTGGACTGTATGGTTGGGGGCAAGAAGGAAGCCATTACTCAAAAAAGGCCACCTTCATTCCCGTTTCAAGTATGCAGAAAACCACTCCAGAGATTCTGAAGCCATGTGGCAAAAAGTTTTGTGGTCTGACAAAACCAAGATGGAACTATTCGTCCAAAATACAAAACGTTATATTTGGCACAAACCCAGCACAGCACATCACCAAAAGAACTCCATCCCTACTGTGAAGCATGGTGGTGGCAGCATCATGTTATGGAGATGTTTCTCATCAGCAGTGACTGGGGCAGTTGTCAGGATAGAAGGGAAAATGGATGGAGCAAAATACAGAAAAATCCTAGAGGAAACCTCCTGACCTCTGCAAGAAAGCTGAAAATGGGACGGAAGTTCACCTTTCAGCATGACAATGACCCAAAGCACACAGCCAAAGCTACACGTGAGAGGCTAGGGAACAAAACGATAAATGTCCTTGAGTGGCCCAGTCAGAGTCCCGACCTAAATCCAATCGAAAATCTGTGGCATGACTTGAAGATTGCTGTCCATCAACACTCCCCACACAATGTGACTGAGCTTGAACAGTATTGTACAGAAGAATGGGAAAACATTGCCCAATCAAGGTGTGCAAAGTTGGTTGAGATGTATCCCAACAGATTCACACTGTAAGTGCTGTCAAAAATGCTTCCACTAAGTATTAACGCAGGGAAAGTGGGGGTGGGGGGGGGCTGGACACTTATCCAACCAAGATATTGTAGTTTTGTATATATAAATAATTTTATGAAATTTGTGGAATTTGTTTCTCACTTTGAAGTTGTGGGTTACGATGTGTAAATAAAGGTGGAAAAAGTCTGATTTAATGCAATTTAATTCCAGGCGAGATGGCAACAAAAGGTGAAAATTTTGAGAGGGAGTGTACACTTTCTTTAGGCAATGTATGTAGTGTCGGACTCCGTGTATTCGCGGTTTATAAAATGCAACCTGCTTCGACATTCGTGGCCCTGTGCTCTGCGTATTCAGTTATTTTTTTCGCGTCTTCGCGGTTTTTTTGTGGGCGTATTTGTGGGGCATTGTTGTGGTTTTTTCGAGTTTTCACGAACATTTTTTCGAGGTTTTTTCCCCCCGTTTTTGCAGGGTTTTTTTTTCGTGTTTTTGCTTTTTTGTGTGTATATATTCAGTTTTTCATGGGCATTGTCATGTTTTTTTTTTTAAAGGATTTGAAATTTTCCCTCATGAATCACGAACCACCGTGAACCTATCCCCACTTTTTCTTTTAAAACAATGCTCCACTATTCGCGGATTCGCGGCATTTTCCAGGAACGCATCCCCCATTGTGGGGTCCGACAATTATATAAATATACATATATATTAGATGCACATCCTGAGTGTTAGAGTGAGCATTGCCACGGATTGTCTCACACCTTAAAACCACATAATCCGGAAAGAGCAACTGTCCGTCTGCTACCCTGATGATTGTTCCTGAAAATGTAAACCATTCAACCAAAAGACATGTATTGCGCTCGGTGGATAAATCGAAACATGTGGAGTGTGACAAGCACTTCCTCGATCTCCATTAGACATATTCCTCCACCAAAGTGTCATACTCCACATATTTCGATATATATGTATATATATATATATATATATATATATATATATATATATATATATATATATATATATATATATATATATATATATATACATATACTTCTCTCTTCTTGTCTGTTCCTATCCCTTTACAAACAGCTACTCAAGGGAATGGCCAGTGCAGGAGCAATCCTTCTGGATTCAGGCTTTGTTTCCAGTTGTGGGAACTGACAGCTGGACAAGGACCTGCTTATGCCGTCTGGATCAGTCATCGCATGCAGTTTTTCTGCCACAACAGACTTACTGGAGAGCAGGACACATTCCTCCATGTCCATCACATTGATGCCAATGCAGCGGGGTGAGATGATGACCCCACATGAACTTGCTTGCACTTACCTGAGCTCTAAAGGGCTAAAGTGTACTCTGATCTTTCAAACACTACCAGGCATGCTCCTTGATAGACTCCTGAAGCTTCTCACCCTCAATGACACTGAAGTCGTTCACTGCTTATATAAAAAGAATGGTGTAATTGTGTCAGCAAAGTCAATGGCAAGGAAAATAAGACCACCTCCCCTTTGTGTATTCAATGTCATATTTTGTGTTAAATGTTTCAGCATTTAGCTCTGGACATAAAATGAATGTAAGAATCTAGACGAGAGTGATTTACATGCTTTACTGGGGTGATTCGTAAAAATTTCTATATGTGAGTAATGGACAATTGTTTACATAACATGTGAGCAGCCAACCATTTGTGTTAGGAATGTTTGTGAATTTCTTCACTTAATTTTGAATAAAATAATATATGTTTGTAATTCTGGAATTTCTTTGACCATTGAATTATACATGTCCGTAGTTTGAGAGATTTAATTGTGTAAAGTACTCATGGCAAGCTTGTTGTCACATTTCCAAGCTGGCCTCCAAAGACAATGGAAGAGTGGGCATCCTCTATCATGTAAAGTCCTTCCTTGGCACACTTGAGCTCTTAACCACATACAAAGGTTTCATCCACATCTTGATGGAGTACTGCTCTCCCCTCTGGACTGGTGTTCCTGCCTCACACCAAGCTCGGCTTCACACTGTGGAAACCAAGGCTTTTAGGATCATTGGTATCTTCCGCGATGAAGCTGAGTCTTTGGGTCTTTCACTGTCTCACCGCAGACAGTTTGGTGGTATTTCTGTCTTCTACCGACTCCTCTCCAACCTTGCACCTCCTGCTCTGTCTGTGATCTATCCCACTAACATATCTGCAGGGCACTTCAGATCTGCCAGAAACCCCCTTCTGGTGAAACTGTCAAAACCAAGAATTATTGCTCACCTTTACTCTTTCATCCTTCTTTTTTCCCCACCTCTGAAACAAACTCCCACACTCTCTTCAATCCCACCCTTCCCTCCAGGTCTATAAAACAACTGTTCACCACCATCTCATATCTTCCTCCACCCAAAATCATGATCTTTTCTACCCTCGTCAACCCAATCCAAACCCACCTCCTTCAAATTCCCCGTTTTACTTCCTGAAAATTGCTATAGTGTCCATCTTGTTTACCCCATGTACTCTGCCCCTTTCTAATCTCTTCTACAGATCTCCTGATATCCCTGTTCCCCTACTGTTGTTGTACTTCCCTCTCACCCTCTCTTGTCTCCTGCTCCCTTTGTTCTATGTTCTGTGTTAGCTCTTATATGAGCTTCGACTAAGTAGACAAAAAAAACACTGCAGGTTTTCAATACCAAGTAGTAAGACACTGTTGTAGGTTTGGTGCAGAGGGCAAAATTGGATGTGGGGCAGCATAGATAAAGTCAGCAGTGTGGGTGAGTTAAACGTGCCAGCTGAATGTCCGCACCGACTCTGGGGCTTTGATGAAGAGCTTGGACCTGCCGAGCTGGTACTGTTCACTATCCATGTTGACTGAATGCAGGATGTGCATAATCCCTTGTCTGTTGTCTCCCCTCCAGTGAGGCCATGTTTCAGATGTCAGGATGGCATACCTAGAAACACAGTGGCATGTTACACTTACACATGCATGCCACGACACAATAATCATGGCACTGTCTTGAAAGATAATATACTTCCTGGAATCATTATTTCAACTTAAGTGTGTATAGCTGTGGATGCATCATTATATACAAAATCGAGGCTCATGGAAGAGTGAGGTGACAGAGGGGAAAGGCAACATCGTGACAGTGGAGCCACAGTTGAATAAAAAAGCAAGGAAATGAGTGAACAGCAAAAGAGGAGAGAGAAGAGGGGAGACCTTCAATAACCTTTAAGTATAAGAGTTGAGTTAGGTATGGTTAATGGAGGTAGAAAAGATCATGGGTAAGGATACGGGATGACATGAGATGGTGGTGAATGGTTTGCTTGACTCCTTGGAGGGAAGAGTGCAATGTGAGACAAGAGGAACAAAAAGTGAAAGTGTGAGGAAAATCTGGATTTTTGGAGTTGAACCAGAAGGGGTTTACTGGAATAACATGTGCATCCTGGAGGCAGAGGGACCTAAACCAGTGGAGATGCCATAAAATGTAAACAAAGAGGTCACCGAACTGTCTGTAATGTGAGAACAGGTCCTGTGATTTAGCCTCATCGTGGGAGATAGCAATAATGTTGAGAGCTTTAAATTCCACAGAATCCAGGAGAGAGAATTGATGCTGGGCTCCCAGCCTATAATAGGAGGGGGACAGTTAGCCCAGAAGAAGCCATGGCAGATGTTGAGGCCTCGAATCTCAAGAGACTGAACCTCTTCGAGTGGATGGCCATGGATATAGATTGATGGATTCATTTGACAATACTTCTGGAATGACAGCTTCAAGGTGATACTGTGGGATTTAGCAGGATAAAAAGTCAGGTTCCATTTATCGGACCAGCATGGAAGAAATTTCAGATCGGCAGAGTGATGCGGCTGCTGTCTGCTTCTCAGTGGGATGAGTACGTCACAATGTGGAGTCGCAGGCAAAAAGCAGAAGGGTTTTTCAGAGAACTGGAAAGGTTATTTATAATTTAGATAAGGAGCAACAAATACTGGGCCCAATATACCACTTTGGGCCACTTCAGACACACTGGGTAAGCAGAGGAGAGGGTTCCATCAATTGCAACACATTAACTGTGAGTGGAGGAAATCAGACATCTTGGTAAACGAGTGAAGGAAGGCGGCCTTATATGCCACGGGCCATAATGTTGGCTCGTAGTTTGACACGGCATTAACTTTTTGTGTTGTCTAATAAAGACAATGGAATCGCTTGTATTATAAATTACATGAAAGAAAACGACATCGGAAGACAGAAACAAGGACATAAAAAGATAATGGACAAATCGACACCTTATACCAGACTTTAACCGAAGTTTTCAGCATCATAAAGTAAATGCTTAGAACACAAAATTAAACAAGCTGTTGATGTTTATTCCCTCTCGCTAATACATCCACCTTGTTCTCAAGTTGGCCCCTAAAATACCTGGAGGTTGAAGCTCACCTCTGTAAAAACTTTTCAAAGGCTCTTCTGTAGGCAAAACCAGCTCTGCGCACACGGATGTTTTCTTTGAGGCCGAGGTACTCAACCTGATGTCTCACCCTACAAAGAACAAACCGGTTGTCAAATTTCACTCTCATTCTTCAACCTCACCCTCCAGGTCACATAATCACACATCCTATTCCCAGTGTTTTGAAGTCCAGGTACTTATGAAATCATATTTACAAATTTGCCATTAAATCTACAATGTACGTACTTTAGGTCACATTATCGCAAACGATGACAGGTTGCTGTGTAAGGCATCTTTATGTTACCTACTCACACAACTCTTCATCACTGGAGATCTTTTCCCCTTGATCCTTTTGCTATTTATCAAAATGCAAAACAATATTTAGGATCGTGTTAATATAATCACCGACATTAGATTAAAGTGAGGGGATGGCCTGAAATGCCAAGCCATTCATCTACTTTTTGAATCATCTACAATAATTTTAAAGCTCTCCATGACAACTTTGCCCTGGTTTTAAATACATACATAACAGTCAGATCGAGTAATATTCAGATTTTAAAGTTGGAGTTGAACTTCCCTGATTTGACACGATAGCAATAGCACATTCACCCCTTATCTTAAAGCAGGCACATTGGAAAATTAAAGTTCTCCTTAATTCAGCTTTGTAGATTTTCCCATCAGTGAGGCTTATACCAGTTCGATGATCTGCATTAAAATGAATGGTTTTACGTTGTTCAGCCATACCGCTTGTCTTCCCAATCTCTGGCTTTCTTGGTCTCATTGGGTTTGATACAGCGGATGTAATGTGGGGTGCACTTCATCAGAGTATCCACCAGATTGTTTGCTTGTTTCTGAAATATTACACAAAGGAAACAATGATAAAACATAGGGCTATATGTGAATAAGCATTACCTGTTTCAATAAATCGATACAACAACACAATTATGAAGGTTCTCTTGTTCAAAATGACATCATAACGAGCCCCTAAAAGGATATTGAAGAAAGCTAGGACGGGGTATGGAAGGGAAGAATAAACCAATGTATTTGCTTTCATCTTATTTTCGTTTCTCGAGTTTTGCTTTCCTTGGTCTAATAGGATTAGTACTGCAGCAGATCAAACCAATTGTTCGACTTTTCATAAAAGCACCAAAATTGGTACATATGTTGACTAATGTATTCTGAACGATTCTGGATATGGAGCCACTCGAGATTTTGCCTCGGTGAGCTTTGGTGGCAATTTTCCAAAATGGCCACCATTCTCCTTTAACAACATGGGATATCTGTCATTGTTATTCTCTTTGTAGGTTTACAATGATCTACAATGAGTTCAAGGCAGGCCGCTTCACAGTGCAAAAGACCAAGAGGGCATTCTCAGCAATTCCTCTTGACCAAGCGCATGAACAAAACAATGCCCGTGTCAAGGGTGATGGAGGTGCCGATGGCCTGACGGACAATCCCAGTGCTCTGAGGCACTGGATGGTCGCCAGACCCGAGGTGGCCAGAGTGATCATGGAGTTTGAGGAGGTGAACACGCATCCAAATGCCAATGAGGAGACACGTCACAATGAAGAAACACCGCGTGTACAGGAAGCATTTGCCAAAGATGTACAATCACTTGTGGCTGTCATTGAAGAGCTGGGAATTCCCTTCGAGGAGGATAGTCCAGATTTTCTGGTCCTAGACACCAAGGAGATTGCCGATCATGCAGTGATTGAAACAGTTCGCACTGCCAAGCAGATTGGACAAGAACAGTTTCAGGCATACTCAAAGGATTGCCTCATTGACAGAACCAAGACTATTGATGAACCTATAAAGAGGAACAAACTCCCCCTCTTCGGAACAGACAGAAGACCAAAAGCACCCAAAGGAAAGGAAGCATCTGTGAAGAATGATATGGCCTTATTTGCAAGGCTCTACATAGGCTGCCAGAACCGCGATGGGAACCTGGACGAGTTCTTCTGTCATGAAAATCAAGCATGCCCTCCCACGTTATCTGATGCAGGTAAGCTACACCTGGGTAGCAAAATCGACTTGCTGGTGTGCGTTGAAGGCGTTGCTGAAGCTCAGTCTGATGCACCTGCTGTCACTTCTGTTGTCCTTGACGGCACCGTCATCGTGCAGATGTTGAAGCCTGGCACTGCCAAGACATTTGAAGAATATGCCCACCAAGTCTTAATCCCATACGTCGAGGGGCAGCTGCGTCGTGCTTCACGTCTCAACCTCGTTTGGGATAGCTACAAAGGTGGCTCCTTGAAGACTGTGACAAGGGAGAAACGAGGAAAAGGGGTGCGACGGCACGTGATGAGCACCGCAGCCATACCAGGAAACTGGCAGAGTTTCCTACGTGTCGACGCAAACAAGGTGGAGCTCTTCACCTTCCTGTCAGATGTGCTGGTGCAGTCCTTCCATGACAAGGCAAAGGAGCTGATAGTCACTGATGGTGAAGCAGTCATCTGCCATCCAAGGCAGGAAGATGAAAGCTCTCTGGCTCCATGCGGTCAAGAAGAGGCGGACACTCGCATCATGCTACATGTGGCCCATGCTGCAGAACATGACCACCGTGACCACCAGAACATGACCACCCCAGTATCCATGTCCGGCATTTTTAATGGAGTTCTCCTTGTAGACGTCAAAGACAAAATCAATTCGGCGGTTGACTCTCCCCTCCCTCAGGACCTCCCTATGAGAATGGGATGTGTCATAAGATGGATTTGGAGGCTTTTTACCGAAAATACTGGCTCATAATATTTGAATACGCCTTTTCATGGTCAATTTACTGAATTTTACACTTTCCTTATATCTACCACCAATACAATAAGAAAATAAGAGCATATCGCCAATTTCGCTAAAGTAGAATGGCGGCCATTTTGGAAAATGGTCGCCGAAGCTGACCAAGGCACAATCTCGGGTGGCTCCATATCTGGAATTGTTCGGAATACATTATTCTACATGTGTACCAATTTTGGTGCTTTTATGCAAATTCGAACAATTGATCTGAAATATCAGACTACGCTGCAGGACGAGATGGTACAAATATATCACACTAGTCTCTGAGTTGTCCAGTCTTGGCTTGGTCCCCAGCCCAAAACCATCTGACTGCTTCTCAAGCAGGTTGTTGCATCAAAAATGCCTCATCTGTTGTATGGATGTTAAGCTATGGACCCATCTGCTAGCATTGCTTACTGCTGGAAAATAAAGACCAAGTGGTATCTCTGAGAAAAAGTTAGTTATCACCGACACTCTGAACAAATTACAAATTCCTGCCAAAATCAGCACCAGTCGAACATCAGGCCTGGCCAGCTGATTAATGAAAGAGTTGGCTAATATTACATGCTATTAGTGATACCAAACCCAGACTATGAGAATGGGATGTGTCAAAAGAAAAAGAAAAATCTCATCTTTGACACAAAGAAAAATACATGTTGGAGGAAATTTAATTCATTATTAAGTGGGAAATTGTTTGAACACATTACGCAAAGAGAAAGCATTCTTATCTATAATATAAGAGAGCCGTGTGTGTGTGTGTGTGTGTGTGTGTGTGTGTGTGTGTGTGTGTGTGTGTGTGTGTGTGTGTGTGTGTCACCATTTTTCTCAGAGATGGCTGAAAGGATCTTCGTCAAACTTTCAGGGATCTGTCAGTGGAGTGTTTTAAACCCCAAAAAACTAAAATTTAGAAAAAAAAGTTCGATTTTTGTTAAAAAAAAAAAAAAAATTTAAATCGCTCCATAATAGTACAGCGGATAAGCACAATAATTGTGCGTTTTATGAGAAAAGCATGAATTTTCTGACATAGTTGGTGAATAACATTTTAAAAGGTTTATTTTCAGATGTGGAAGGAAGTCAGATTTGACCTCTGAGGACCATGAGAGGTCAAATCCAAGATGGCCGCAAGTCCACCGGGTCTAATGTTCAAACGCGTTTAATTTTGGAACTAAACAGTGTAAAAAAAAACATTTAAGATGTCATTTCCAACTAAGTTTGGAATGGCCATTCGTTTGGTGATACTTTTGACATCGCCAGGAGCCAAGGAAATGCATTTCGATCAAGGTCAAGGTCAAATTACGTTAAAAACTTTTGGACATTCTTTTGGTAAAGACAATGGATTGGACCTATGCAATATAGCGAAACTTCGCTTCCATTTTGACACTATAGGGATAATAATACAAAAAAATGAACAGAATATTCCCATGCTGCTAGTCTATTTAATACTTTATTAATTGCAATGATGATGATGGTAATGGTAGTGATCAAAATCTAACAGCCTCCAGAACAGAAGCACAGTGCACTTGAGTGCAGCTTTGGCACACTTGCACCGTCCAGTACATCCTTTCTCACAGCGAGAGCGGATCAATTCATGGCACGATTTTGATGCTTCGGGGAGAGTGGTCCAAATCGGCTGCCACCCAGTTGTTTCCTTTGTCCAGCACCAGTCAGATGGCTCTGGCATCTCTGGATCCAGGACCAATGCCTGGTTCCAACAGTTGGCCTGGTAGCAAGTGCGCTTGATGTGCTGTTTGAGTGCTGCCTGGGTTGGAGGAATGTTCTCTCGAGTTCTAGACTTCTGTGTGAAGAGCTGTTTCCTGGCATGATTCACTTCCGTGCTCTCACTGGTTCGGTCGTACATTAGCACCACAAATCACTCTCGCAGTAACATTGATCCTTCACTGACCTCACTTGGCATGCATAGGAGTTCATTGAAAGTATCATTCACATCTGGGAAAGACTTCCAAGTTTCCCAGGCAGTCTTCTTTCCTCTGGCAGCGAATGCAGATACAGTGTCACACCCGGTGAAAGCGTGATGGACTGGGAGAGTCAGACACTGTGTTGGAGTCATTGTGGCAACCATTTTGTGAAAAGCCATGTAACGAAAGCTTGACCCGACACCAAAGGCAACCCACAGCTCATTAGGAGCTGTCTTGCTGAATGAAGCTACAGCCAATACTACCACATCAGTATCAACGGTACGTATGGTCACCTTCTTACACCCCTTTTGCACAGCATCTGCCACATGCAGAAGTAGACGAGTGTCGGCCTCCTCCTGCGAACATGGGGCAAGGCGGGCCAAGTATGACTCAGCCAGAGAGCAAAGGACTCCACTTCCATCTGTTGCATACAGTTCCTTGCCCTCTGCTAGAGGAAGACGAACAACTACGCGTGACAGGAAAGCAAACGATTCGGTTTTGTTATCATCGCATCGAAGGAAGTCCTTCCAGTTCTTTGGCATCACAGTAGAAGGACCACTCTTTTCCTGGTGGAATGCTGGAATGCTGCTTGCACTCCAGGTTGCTGATCATAGTGATGGTGTCCAGTATCACCAGCACCATGCTGTTGCTTTCTAGCCTGTTGCTCAAACTCTGAAGTGATCCTTGCAATTTCTGGCCCTGCTACCATGCAGTGTCTGAGTGCTCCGGGATTGCCAGTCAGTCCGATAGCCCCACCAGAACCTTTGACCATTGCATTGTTCTGCTCATGGCACTGGTCAAGTGCCATGGCAGAGAACTTGTTGCTGGTTTTGCGCACCACAAAATTTCCAGATTTGAATTCTGATAGGACACCTGGGTGTTTTTCAGAGAGAGTCGTCATGTCACGGATGTGTACGGGAAGCCATCTGGAGTAGTGCGTGTGATCTAGGGCCAACATCCATGGCATGATCTGAGTCAGGGATTCCATATACAGCTGGAAGTTACCTTCCTTAAGAGATACCACAGCAAGAGAAGCTCCAATGACAAGGTCTTTAGCCAGTAGTCAAAGTGGACACTGGCCTTTGTTCGCTGTATGCACCACTCCTCAAAAGGTGGACTATCAGGTTGCATGGCATCAGTATCATCGGATGTGCAGTCTTCATGGTAAGCTTGTTGGAGGAGTGTATAAAGGCTTGCAGCTGTGACCTGGTGTGCATGGCGGGGGAGTCTTGGTGACATGGATGGTATGTATGAAGGAATTTGCTTTAATTTTTACCTTGACCTTGACTAAAATTCATTTCCTTGAATTCTGACATCCTCAAAGTATCACCAAATGAATGGGCATCCCCAATTTAGTTGGAAATGACACCGTAAATGCTTTTCTGCTCAGTCTGATTCCAAAATTAAGGACGTTTGAACATTAGACCCGGGTGACTAGTGGCCATCTTGGATTTGACCTCTCACTGTCCCTTCAGAGGTCAAATCTGACTTCCCTCCACATCTGAAAACAAACATTATGGTATGACCTAACTATGCTATAAATTTCATGCTTTTCTCATAAAATGCACAATTTGTTAAAATATGAGAGCTTATCCGCTGTACTATAATGCCAAAGCCTTTTTGATGAATGACAGTAATATTCACGTACAAACATGTATAAATACATATAAAACAATTACCAGACATATAAATACAAATAAACCTCTTCTGGAAGTGGTCAAAGTTGGTGGTACAAGTACATCTTCTTCTTTAACGGCTCCATATTTATATATCGGGGGCAAAATGAACCCAGAAACATCAACGGCACATTCACGAGCATCCAGTTGACAAACAACATCTAATTCCACTTCCAAGGTAACACTTTTACATTGCCTCTTAGCAGCACCGGATTTATAGTGGTAGAGGCCCCGGGGCACACGTGGGTGGTGGTGGCCCTTTCTGCCACCAATGATGAAGTGAAAGAGTGGTTTTCACCCTTTTTCACTGATGACACCCTAAACTCTCATTTCTTATTCTGTGGCAAACATATTCAATTTTCTATTTGAATAGTTGCCGAAAGAACATTGCAGGCTCCACAAGTTTTTTGTATTTTTTTGAATGCAATATCGAGGCTCGTATGAGAGCGAACACACAGAACGTACAACAAGGGGAGCAGGAGACAAGAGGGGGTGGGAGAGGGAAGGAAAAAACAGTGGGGAACAGAGACATAAGGAGATCTGTGGAAGGGAGAGGGATGGGGCGGGGTACATGGGGTAAACAAGATGGACACTACAGGGACTTTCAGGTCCTTCCACAACAGGAACTTTCATAGAGGAAAGCAGGGAATTTGAAGGAGGTGGGTGAGGAGTGCATTAGCGGGGGTAGAAAATATCGTGGTTTTGGATGGGGGAAGATAAGAGATGGTGGTCAACAGCTGTTTTGAAGACCGAGAGGGAAGAGTGGGATTGAAGAGAGTGTGGTGGGAGTTTGTTCCAAAGGCGGGAAAAAAGAGGAATGAAAGAGTGAAGGTGAGCAGTGATTCTTGGCAGTTTTACCAGAAGGGGGTTGCTGGCAGACCTTGAGCACCCTGCAGAAATATGCGAGGGGGGCATATCTCAGAGAGAGTAGGGGGGTGAGGCCGGACAGGAGATGGTAGAAGACAGAAAGACCACCGACCTGCCTACAGTGAGAGTGAGAGACTTCGTTGCTATAAACATTCTTCAACATCTTTTCAAAATTAAGCTTCAGATCATTTTAGGATACTGTGTGGTTCATGCCAAAAGTTTGCTTCAATAGATGAGTGTCCACAAACGTCAAGCAGTACATGTGAATTTCCAGAGTGAGTACGGAGTGCAGAGCAAGCACCACTGTGGGCCCATCCGGGTGCTCAGGCCTTGCAAATAGGCCATGAGAATGGACCTGTAGATGTAGAACAGCAGGAACTGACGCCTCAGAACTTGACACTATGTCACCCGCACATCAACACGAGACCAAATGCATCCCCTTCCAGCACCTGGAGCTCTTCGTTTGACCCTATGGTGAGCTCACTCCAAGTCCAAGCACTGTGTGAGCTCCAATTGCTTGGCTGCTCTTCATCTTGGGCCTCGGTCATTGAACTCCTGTGACCACAGTCAATTCCACCATTCTTGTGGGTTGGACCAGTTCCGACGCAGCGATGTTACGGTCAGGGCCACGTTCAACAGATCGGTCACAGCCTCGGTGATAGACTTGGAGAGATTCTGTCCATGTGGCTTGGAACAGCTCGTCAAACGAGATGCGTGCTCGGGCACGGATACCCTGCACACCACGTCATCGAGAGGAAGCCACGGCAAAGCGTCTCTCATGCGGCGACGATGGAACAAACCTGGAAGTGGGAGTGATGCAGCAACATCATCAAGGCACATATCAGCTGCCGAGGTCATGATCGCTGGTACCGTTCAGTCATTGCTCAGGGAGGACGGCCCTCTGAAACATGGACACAGTTGCCGAGCTGCACCATCACCCTGCACTCCATGCATCACTAAAGGAAGTCCTTGCCTACGATTTTAATGTTTGAACAAGTGCTATTTGTGGTGCCTAGTGTGGGTTAGGATTTGCTCTTTATTTATTTCCTTGTATTGAAGTTTGCAGATTCCCTTCTCGGTCTTTGTGTCTGTTGATTCGCATAGTTTGTTCTGAACTGCTGTTAAGGTCAGCGACCAGTTATCCTTTTCCCCCATATTCTTCATAAATAAACCTTTAAAAATGTAAGAAACGTGTTCAATCCATCTGCCTCATGTGCGTCTTGCCATCAACGTTGGCTCGTTTGCACGACAAGTGGTTGACAAGAACAAGCCAATTCGATTTTGCTTCAGGTCCGAATGTAAATCCGGCCTATCAGTGAGATACAGAACGTAAACTGTTCAGTCTGGTGGAGGTATGCGCTCTACTGAGTACCACTCTAGATTCCCATCGAAACAATCGTGCCCTCTCCAGGAACGCCTCCCTTGTCATTTGTGAGGGGCATCGTGTATTTTGATGCTGTCAGTGAATATTTTTTTAAGTTTTGGTGAAAGGTTTTAAAAGGAAACTTATGTATTATAACTGGACAATTTTATTTATTCTATTGAATTAATTGTTTTTTTACCCCACATTAGTGCACTGGGCTCTTTGCGACCCTAATTGTTTTTTATAAACTATTTCATCGGCAGACGGCAACACTCACACCACTGAGGTTGCCAGTAGCTTCCTGAAAATGTCTATAGAGGTGGTACCTAGATTATCTCAGTTCTTCCTCAACTGGCTGGAGAGCAACAAGCATCCAAAGAGGCTTGGGGTCCAAAAAGACCACAGTGCACTAATCGAAGGGTATTTTTTGTGATTAAACTTTTCCTCTTTGTTACTTCTACGATGTTATCAGAGTTTTCAGAGGATATGCATCAAACATTTGTGTTTCCTCAGATTGAACATGGCTGAAGTTAATGAGAGGGATTATGAAAGGGTTTGGCAGATGCTTGATGAGTGTTTGTCCGATGGTGAAGTGGAGGATGAGTGTGAGGTTGAATCAGATCATCTTTAAGTTGATGAGCATATCTCAAACCCAGACCCCAGCGTAAATAAGGAAAGTGAAGATTCTGATGAAGATCAATCACCACAGCAGACCCCACAGAAGAGGACCAGACGTGATGGATGGCTCGGCAAGACAAGGCGACTTGGTGGGAGACAGAAGATCCTTGTTTGAGAGTGTACACTTGTGCACATAATGGGTTCACCAGATCAAAAGTGCTGAAATGTCCAGCCCTAAATGCACAAACTCCTCTGGAATTTTTTCTCTCTTTATTTTCATAAACATCAGCAATGAAAGAAAGAAATATGCAAAGCAGGCCAGGGCAAAAGACACAGACGTGGTTGACATGAAAGCTCTTCTCGGGCTGGTTTTGTTCGCAGGTGTTTTTCACAGCAAAATAATGGATCTGGAGGATCTTTGAAAGACATATGGGAAAGGTGTAGAAGTTTTCAGAGCAACAATGTCATTGCAGCATTTCAGGTTTCTCCACGTTTGCTCAGATTTGATGACAAAACTCGCTCTGAACGCAGATTAGTTGATAAACTGGCCTCCAGTAGAGATCTTTTTGAGAAGTTTGTTGACAGATGTGTTAGGAACTATTTCCCCCTTCGGAGTTTGTTACGATTGATGAGATGCTTGTAGCTTTCAGGGGGCTATGTGTTCGTTTTTTTGATGAGATATCCCATGTATTCGTTCACTACATTGTTGATTGCATGTGCACAGAGATACATTAACAATTAAATGTAAAAATATAATAAAAAAAATGACTTTTTTTTATTTGGAGTCAAGCCCCAAACACCCAAGTGCACCAATGGTGTTAAAAAAAAAAATCAAGGCAGCACCCAGTAATGAAGATTGGTCTTGTGTCTGTGAAAAACTTACCACGTGGTACAAAATAAAAACAATCATAAAAACGTCTCTTAAATTTTAAAAAAATATATCGTTTTGGAGAAAAATGTTGCTTAGAGATGAAATTGATCTTATTTTTTTCTTAAAAGGGGATTTTTAATTGTGAGATCAAGTGTGTTTAATTGTGCTCTGGCTTATCACGGTAAAATGTGCGTTATTTCATTTATCACTCTTTTAGGGCATTCAAACGGTGAGTGTCATTTTAAAACTTGATGTGATGGCACATTAGATCTGACGATGACGTCATGGCCGACACATTTTTGCGAGGAACCTCAAGATTTGACACCACACCACCTTTCATACCATATGTACAACAACAGCTATCGCGATTCCACACACACGGCTGAACTTAAAATGAACCTTGATTTTGCTTGATGCTGTCGTGGGCCGACCTTTCTTCTCGGACTGCAGATTTTCTGGGAACAAACCCTGAATAAAGTGGCTGAAAAATACAAAATAAACACTCGTTTTATTTCAAGGTAAAAAAAAAAAAAATGATGGTACAAATATATATATTTTAACTATGCAGTTGCATTTAGCATCATTTTGCTGTACAAGGTGCGTAAAATGATGTTCAGGTGAAGGCTTCAGATGCCATCATCATGAAAGGGTAGATTTGCATCATCTTTCTTCAGTTAATTTTCACCAGTTTTCATCAATTTTTTTCCCTCACATTTAAGAAAACCTCCTTTGTACTCGCAACTCACTCCATTGCTGGAATGTTGCGGCACTCTATGTCCTGGACTTTGTGAGATAACAACCCTACGCTACTCCTCAACCACGACTCACTGTTCTGTTTCTGTGCTCCAGCAACACAATGTCGTGTCGCTGATGCAGGTCGCTTGGTGGACTTGCAGCATACATCATCAAGTTTACCTTCCAATGGAAATCCACTTACATTGCAGTTTTACTTCAACATGTAACAAACAAAATGTCTGAGCCATATGAGACACACACAAGAATTGGTATCTTAATCATACATTTCTCGACAAAGTATAAATACAACTTGTCGACAAAGCAACATGTCAAAGTGCGCCATATTGAAAAGTGGATGAGTATTTCAACACTTGCATGTTTGTCAAAACTACACATTCATAATAAGGTTGTATCACTCTCACACACACACACACACACACACACACACACACACACACACACACACACACACACACACACACACACACACACACGACATGAGACGGCTTGCAAGCTCAACTTCAACTGACACGGAAGTAGTTCATAAATTAATAAATAGTATGGGAGTGTGAAAAAAGGTGTCAGCTACATGTATAAAACAAGGATGGCTATCCGTTCGTCCGTTAGCTGTTGAGCTGATTGGCTGTGTGAGGCTCGGTGCAATGTCATTGGCTCCTGGCAAGATTGAACAATGTGTCAAATAGGCTTTTATTAAAAACTGATATTCAAAATCTGATTTCACATTTGACGATCGAAACTCACGGCTGGAATAATTACGTCGAAATCGAGAGTGAAATCGGAATTTTTTTTTCTTAGGAAAAAGTGATTTCGTTCTAACCCAAAATAATTAATCAAACAGAAGACGAAGAAGGAAGCCGAAGAAGTGAAAAGCAAAGATGGAGTCATCAGGAGGAACCTGGATAGGATTCGGGTTTCAGCCGCTACTCCACAACCCTCAATCCCATCCAGGTGCAGCCAAGTGAGCCTTACAAAAAAAAATTCTGCAAGAATTCACTTCTCCTTATAGAGATAGATAATGAAACAGAGGAATAGAGAGTAAAAGAGATGAAAGAGAAGAAAAAGCAAGAAATAGAATTAATAAAGAGAATTGTGAAAAAAAAAGGTGAAAGAAGTGTAAAAGGAACAAAGAACAAAGATGTCAGGACGAACCTGGACAGATAGATTTCAACAGTTATTCCTAAGGCTCAAAGGCAGCAACAGGTTCAAGCTACCAGAGGTCCATCAGCAGGGAAGCACAGTCCACACAAACACGTTAAACTGGGCATCCTGTCTTCTGACATCAGTAAATGGACGTTAAGATCTCCATGGTGTCCTTCACGAAGAGTGGGTAAGCTATCACTGGTACCGTGGCCAAATTACAAATTCCCGCCTGAACTACTGTTGGGAAAGCAATGACAAACCACCCAGTCTAAGTGGGGGAGAGAGGGGAAGGGAGTGTGGGAGGGACGGGGAGGGGGGGGAGAGGGAGAGCGGAGGGGGATAGAGAAGATTGGGGGGGAGGAAGAAGTTTCCTTCTGTATCCATCCTGTCCACCCCATTCCTCCCTACTCCATTGTTTGTCCAATTCTCCCTCTATCTTGTCCTTCAACTCCACTGTTGGTGTCCCCACCACCCCTCACCCCACCCTCACTATTGCTCCTTCTTTCCTATTGCGTCCTCATTCATTTAGTTTGCTCGCTCTTCCATGAGCCTTGACTCTGTATACAAAAAGTCATCGGTTGGCAACCATTGTACAGGGTTCATTTGCCGAATGGTCCTTTTCTGTGTTAAAGTCCCTTGGAATGGAAGTCATATATTATATATTTTGAATCGTGGTGTCTGTCCCTGCATTCGTCTATCTCCCGTTTACGGTGGCCGCTTCTCGCGCTGCATTGAAAAGCTCAACATCAAATTTTGAAATGACGGGAGAACAAGTATGAGTAATGTTGATTCCAAATGTTATTTCACAACCAGGATATCTTGCACTCTTTTGAGACAAATCCAACCTCTGCCGCTCTATGTTGCACCACCACTTTGCAATGGGGAGTATAAGTAGCTCAGAGCTTTGGCTCTGTGTGAAACCAAGAGTGCAATACAAATATACTATTAACATTTTTTCAGTCCGTGAAATATTATTTAAATTGATAGATTAACTTAAACTTTTCCCTTCAATGGGGACGGATACATTTGCGCGCTTTTCTCATCGCATGGATCGGGTACTCTTCCCGAAGTGCTTTATATTAAGTGAAGGGTTCACATACTAAATCCCAATGCACTTAAGAATGAATCCTTTATATTGTATATATCTTCTGTAATAATGCATAGTGTATGTATCACAATATACAGGATGCATCTCTCAGAACTTGCAATTACTCATTATTTGTGCATATCCTGTGTGTGTTTCCATAAGCTCTATCCAATACAGTAAATAACATATGCCTATTTTATATTCAGCCCCTCACTAATGTATGATGCAATACATCAATTGCTTTGTTACATGTTGATGTTAAGGTTACTTCGTGTTGCTTTACACAGATTTCTGGCTTTGAAGGTACAGAAACGAACTTTGAGTGTTTACATGAAATTATTTCTTCCACTGCAATTTCTTTGTATGTTCATGCAGTTGTTCCCTAGAAGCTCCTTGACCTTCTCTTCCCTCCTCCACAAATCTGCGACATTATGAAAGTTCAATCGTAGGAAACCCGAGTGAAGAAAAAGTAAAACAGAGTTGCCAATTATCCAGGCCAATTGAGAAATGGCTTTACTTGAGTGTGAAAGTTTTACTCAACCGTCATATTTTAAGATCATAATTCAGATTACAGTATATAATATTGAAATAATAGTGAGAAAACAACTCACTATTCACTGCTTTGCATCAATTCCACCAGGTCATTGAACAGAACGTCCCTGTTCCTCTCACAAAAGCCAGACACATCATATGACACCTGAAAAAGAGCAAGGCATTCATCTGATTATTCTGGTGATCACACACACACACACACCATAGATTTATTGTCCCAGCATGGTTTTCTGTCGCATTGAGTGTTAAGAATACAGTAGTTTCCAAGGAAACACATTTCCAAGTGTTTTTTTATTTTATTTTTTAAAATCAGTTGAGTTTGAATGGTTGAAAGGCACTGAAAACATCACTAAGGGTTGTACATAATAACCACACCCTAAAGTACCCACCTTCCCTGCATAGTGGTGTACAATGAAACCTTGGTTCCAGCTGTTGAAGTGTTCATGCGTGCTTAAGGCTGCCTGGAGCTTCTGCAGCAAGGTGCTGTCAGCACCCTCCCCCGTCGCATGCATTGTAGCACACACATCATCTAGAATACTCATCACTCCTGGCGGGTTCTTCACAAACATAAACATAAAACAAAAGGAATCATTCTGTTCAATCCAGTTATTGCACAGCCAGTAGATGATACAGGAAATACTTCACCACATTGTGGAGCTTGCTGCGCTGTGGTTATGGAAACAGTTGCGCCATACATTAGGTTTGTGTTTAAAGGCGAAATGTTGTTTAAAGGGAGAAAACTCGGTCAATTGTTGTGTGGGAAGGTGCTTTTACCACTTTATTTTCAATCAGATCACAGACAACTTTGTTGTTGAAGTAATCGACATTCGTCCATTTGATGCCTTCTTGCACATACTCTTCCTGAAATAGAAAGATCTCTATGAGATTGGAAGAAACCACTCCGAGAGTTTTATGTTGGAGTGCTTGAATTTCCTTTTTCCATTGAAGCTTTAAGTGTCCCCGATATTGGGAACTATAACATTCGATTTACTCTTCCACATCTTAGGCCTGAGAGCTCACCTGCTCAGCCTTCAACGTGAGTTCAATAAAAATCTGCTGCAGCTTCTCATTCACGAAGTTGATGCAGAATTGTTCAAACCCATTTTTCTGCCATGAAACAGAATACAAGAATTATTCAAACATATAGAGTATCAATATTGGTGATTAAATGGTGCAGGCTAGACAGGCAGAATTGCCTTTCTCTGCATTTCCTTTATGTTCTTTGAACATAACTTTCTTTCAGGACAATATTGATGTACAAAGCCGATCACCGAAATAATTTAGGCCATCGGGTGGATCATTGAAGTATGACATTTCGATCAAACTTTATGACTATTGTTTTTCTGACGACAATGGAGAAGTATCGAAATTGTTAGGATTTGGTGAGTTGGGCCATTTGACTTCCTTTATTAGTCATCTACCGGTTTCACCGGAGGGGACTATAGGTTTGTTCCCTGTCTGTCTGCCCGTCCATCTTTCCCACCTGTGGTTTTTGTCAGATTTTTCCCCATACCCTTTAACATATTCAACTGAAACTTGGTACATGGCGATATTATAAGTTACAGAACAAGTAAGAGTTTCAAGGTGTTTCGTCAATTTTTCACAGAGTTATGCCCTTTTTAGACTTATAAAATATCACACATTATGCGTGAGTCAGTTTTCAGCTGCCGTGACTCCACCCTCACTGCTTTACACCCATTAGCTGGACAGCTGGCTTGACTTCACCCAAATAAAATCATGCACCACTATTGCATGAAGCAGCACAGATTGGCAGGCCTCAGGCCTTAG
This sequence comes from Eptatretus burgeri, assembly GCF_056783735.1. Lineage (NCBI taxonomy): Eukaryota > Metazoa > Chordata > Myxini > Myxiniformes > Myxinidae > Eptatretus > Eptatretus burgeri. Next base: position 56,277,388 of record NC_140971.1, read on the forward strand.
GCCTGGGTGTTAGTCCAAGGCCCAGTGCAATTGGAATGACCTCAGGTATATAACCACGATGTGTTATATATGCACATTAGCCGTACACATGTTTTTGCTTCATGTATGTGCATCGGGGTTATTTTTTTTTTTTGGCCACCAAACACCACCCAAATAAACAAACATTCATTGGAACCGGTCAGGGACATGTGTTGCAAAGAAATTTTCAGTCTTGTTCCCATTGTTTTGAGTGCAGAACACAGAGACGTTACACACTGCATTACAGTGAGACAGCTCAGAGGCTGGTGTGCACTGGAGAGTTTATAGAACACATTACCCCATGCTGTCTCGAGAAACAAGGACAAGGGCAGAGTTGACGAGCAGTAAATTTGATTGGTTGCGATGGCGTAAAATGCCGGAAAATTTTCTCCGTACCCTGCTAAATGGAAGTGTTATGAAAGTGCTAAAAAGGCGATTTGTGTTCTACAGTGTTCAAGTATATAATTAAAATAAAATAAAATAAATATTTTAAAGGTTGTAAGAAAAAAAAATCCTTGCAGGGAAGAGGTACACTTGTACAATGCTCCTGAAGGTAGCGGGTATTTCTAGTGCAGATAAATTAATGAGACAACACCAGACTTTGGTATGACTTGACCAGAGTTAGAATCAAACCAACAATCTCCCAGACTCAGATCAGACACTCTAACCATTATACCACAAGGTCTGGTTTCTACTTTGATCTTGTTACTGAAGAGCACGATGATGTCACTGCTCAGTTCCCGGATATGGCAACATTCTCCTTCAAACAGAGACAGGACAGCTCAATGGTAGGTACGCTTCCAACGGTAGGGGCCCATCGGTGTTCACATTATACAGCAGTGCATAATGCAAATGTTGGAGGGGAAAAAAGCAAACTACTTAATTGCCAAGATTTACAGTGTGTGTCAAATCAATACAAAAGGGTGTATTTGTTTGTTTTAACTTGGTTCAGTTTACGATTTACCATAGTCAAAAGACATGAAAATCTATATTGTATTTCAATGGATAAATGGTTCAACACCAATCACACGAGTGTCATGTGGTTGATGTTTCACCATTTATAAATGAAAATACAATGAAGATTTCCGTTTTTACCTCAATATTAATCTGTTTTATTCCATTTGTGTGTACAATAACATATGATAGCATACTGTTGTGTTTTTGGATTCAGTCGACTAAGTTAATAATAATGATGATGCAAACCAACACACTGCTGACACAAACATAGCCAAATACTCCCCAGACTCCCACGCCACTGCTCCCAACTGAGCTCTCCTGCCACCTACAACCTCGTTCACCTTTCGACTATAAACACAACTCAGTCTTGATGGTTGGTCAAATTGGGTCAAAAGCAGGATTGTTTATATACCACCAAACATTCATGAACTACATTTTTATTCTTTTTTGTTTTACAGGATCTAAAGCTGCCACATACACATCTCACACACATGGACATACAGACAAAGACACGAGACAAACACAGCCACTGAGCTTAAGGGAAGTGCCATCACTTCCCAGGGAACTCTGGGTACCAGCGATGCCACACAATAATGGTACCACCTTTCTCACCGCACTCAGCAAAGGCATTTTGCAATGAGTAATTTTCTTCTCCCCAAGGATGCCAACCTTTGGGTGTTGCCTGTGCTCTTATCGGAGGTAAAAAGGAAATCTTCATTGACCAAGTAATGGTTTGTTTATACAGTGTGCGTATAAGGGGAGACATTTTGAGAGTGTTTACGCTGTGCATACAGGGGAAAGGAGGAGGGGAGGGGGACGAAGGGGATGTGGGATGTCAATATTACTTGCAATCTGCAAATGTATTGGAACTGACCCCTCGCTGTAAAAAAAAGTTGATCAAAAGAAAAATAAAGCATAACTTTCATTCTGTGTTCACTGTGGAATATGCCTCATATCATTCACCAATATTTGGATCAGTACGTCAATTTATATCAAATGAAAGCCAGAAAGAAAATTGCACCTGAAAGATCTCAAAGCCGTAGATGTCAAGAACACCAATGTTGTATTCTTCAATGTTCTTTCTCATTGCTTTGTTGATGGCCTAGATTTTTTTTTTTAAATGGGAACATTGCATAGTGTGTATAGGTAATGCAATGATCATGTACAAAGTAATTCACTTCCATTCCAAAAAGCTCATTAAGAAAAAAAACATGGAGCAACACTCAATGTGATTCACGAGATGAAAACCCCTTTATCGTGTTATATTATAAACGACTTCAAATTCCCCCACCTTTCCAGCTTGTGCAGACATTTCATAAACAATGGATGTTGCCATTTATAAACACTCGTTGAACCCGTGGAAATTCTGCAAAAATCATCGATATCTAAATAAACATAATCTATATCTAATTTGTAATTTTGTCACAATATAATACAAATTCCGCCATTGCCGAGAAAATTCAAAATTTACTAAAAAAACACTTTAATTCCTACATCTTCTGTGTTTTGTTTTTAATATTTTCAAATACTGCTTAATAGAAGGAATTAAAACACGTGATGAAATATTTTAAATTTGGCAGATATCTGATAATTAATAAATGAAGGATTTCCTTTGATGTGCTTTGGACGTCATCTATATGCGCTGTATTAATAAACCTATGTGAAACATACAAACATGCAAGTTACAGCTAATTTGATATAAATTGCATGAAATTACTTCTTGGATGATATCCCACAGCACCTTTCCTTTGAGTAGCCATCATACCATGAGATGCAGATACCATCCAATCAAACTGAGTGAATTAAAGGAGATGGAATAAGTAAAATATGTAAAAGATATGAACAAGACTAAGACATGGTGAGCCAGGTATTTGTAACTTGTTCAGGGTGCTGGCGATAGCTCTCCTACTCTTTGTGAAGGACACTGTGGGATCTTTAACATCCACCAACTAATGCTAGCAGACGGAACACACAGTTTAACATCCATCCAATGGATGGCACACACATGGAGTTATCGCCTTGCCTGTGAAGCACCAAGATGAGAGTTTATAACTTCACAGAGATTCAAACCCCAGCTAGACAGCTCAGAGGCTAGTGTGCATACCTATCGGCTATCCAGCCAGCCCGAGTCCTATCCAGCCAGCCAGAATACTTCCCTATGTTTACCTCACCTCCACAAGATAGTCAAAGAGGCGGCTGTACAAGGTTTTGGCCAGGGCATCGCGTGTGTACGTCGCTTGTTCTACGTTCAACGTAACATCAATGGTCTCCGAACGACCACCCCACTTGCTGTCCATCTTACGGCTGGTAAGTTTCTCTTTTAGTTTTTCAGTGTCAATGCCCATCAAGTATGCAGGGAATGAAAGGACTGCAAGGAATAAGACAGTAATTGGAGAGTCATTTTTCATCAAACATTAACACAAATGTTGTTATTTACAGAGTTCCTAAGCAACATTTTCATGATTGAGTATTCTTTTCAGCACTTATCCGGTTTGTTTTATCAGAATACTGTACTTATAATTCTATGTTAGAACCCCACAACCCCATTCCTGCCATCTTTCTCCAGCATTATTTTGCTATAGTCTTTGGCTCACATCTCTGGTCAATATGGCAATACACAAATGTGCTTACAAATTCGCGCATGCATGTACAGTACTTACAATCCTCACTTTCCACAGCAGCATAATTTCCATTCTCGACAAAGTTGATGTTCCCGAGGTGCAGAATTCCTGAAACTATCTGCAGCACTGTTTGTTTCACTTCTGGAGAAATTCCAATCACATCCATCGCACCCTAGAAAATACAAAATGAGACCACTGAACCTCTTAAAGGACCCACAGAAAATGCGCAGACTTGTATGTAAATTGCAGTGAAGAAAGAAAAATAATTGCAGTAAACAATAATTAGTCCAAGAGCAACCACACTTTTCATCATGTGTCTGAGGCCAAAAGGTTTAAGGATTAATTCTGAATTTTATTTAAAAAAAACTATTTACCCACAGACGCTCATTCAAAAAACCTATTTATTAATTGTCGTCGCTGCTGAATTTTTTTGGTGAAAATGCCATTTTGTGCTGAAACGGGGCAGATTTGAAAGATAATAATTATTTATTAACACACACACAAGCAGGCAATCATCAAACATGTATTTACAAGCAAGCAACAGCCATCTTTATTTACACAGGCAGGCAATGAACAAGCAATCAAAGGTGAAAGGCAAAAGACACGAAGAAAAGACTTACCCTGATTACGTATGGTATTTCCCTCTAACACAGACTTACTTAGACAACAGACATGACACATTGACTCCATCATTCCATGAAGAAGGAGATGAGAGGAAATGAGGAGAAAGAAGCAGAGCGGATTATGGGGACGAGTCCTCCCTTACCTCACGCCACCATGTGGGGTTGCGTCAGGTCGGATATTGTGGGAGGGGATGTTAAGGGGATGAGGGTTTGGGTGGTGTTGTGTCAGAAGCGTGTGGTGTGAGTGTATTCAGATCTGCGTGACACCCCAAAGACTGCACTGCACCCTTGGCTCATGGGCCGCTCACCTCCGGTTCCGACACGACTCGCTCCTGCGCCTCATACCCCAGTGCAGCAGGATCCAGCACGATCTGAACTCTGAGAGATAATCTCCTCAGCAGGCAGTTTGAGATGTACTCGTGCCCCTGGTACATTGCCAAACAGTCCCCAGGGCATCAACAATAGCATCCCTGGAATATTGGCAAATAGCCACGAACCAAGCTGAGTCCTGAGCTTTTTATACATGCCACATCAGGCATGGTTCAGAGGAAGCAAACATCACGCATGCGTTTTCCTCCTCATTGGTGCGCGTCCAATCAGGGCAGATGCAGCAATCGGGCTGTGGAAAAATCCCCGCGTTGTAATCTTGTTCAGACGACGACGCGAGCCCCCGCTCTCACATGCCCAGCAGCGAGGGAGCACCCCCATCCCCTCCCTCACGCGCAAACATTCCTTTGTACTGCACTTGTGTTTCAGAAGCATTGTCTCTTCTCATTTCTCATTTCTCATTTCTACCACATAAACAAATGAAGGGTGCATTGTCAGGTGACAAATGTAGGAGTGCAAGGAAGGAAGAATGTGAAAAGGAAATTTGACCGGTCCAGAGGATTAATTGTTTGTGGTGAGGGACGGATGAACAGATGGTTAATTGTGAATAATAAAAGAATGGGTGGATCGAGTGGTGAGGGAAATGGATACAGATGGACCAAAGGATGAGAATAAACCAACTGAGACCAAAGGATGAGAATAAGCACAGTGCTTAAGTATAGATCGAAGGGATGAAGGAGGGATTGTGGAATTGAGGTTTGGTGAAGCAGATTGTTGGTGGGATGAGGCGATTAAAAGTGGGTAGAGAAGGGGAAGATCACAATGGGTATACACGGACAAACCTCAATGCATTTCCTCCCTAAATCCCTGGACAAAGGGCAAAGGTCTACCTACCACATAAACAAATGAAATAACTCATTCTCGGGAATCGTATATGTACATGAATGCTCTCTCCCAGGATACATTTCCAAAATCATAACTATATATATGTATGTATGTATGTATGTATATATATATATATATATATATACATATACATATATATATATATATATATACATATATATATATATACATATATATATATATATACATACATATATATATATATATATACATATATATATATATATATATATATATATATATATACATACATATATACATACATATATATATATATATATATATATATATATATATACATACATACATACATACATACATACATACATACATATATATATATATATATATATATATATATATATATATATATATATATATATATATATATATATATATATATATATATATATATATATATATATATATATATATATATATATATATATATATATATATATATATATATATATATATATATATATATATATATGCCTGGTGTTGGCTTAATGGTTAGGGTGGTGGGCTTTGGATCCGAGGGTCCTGAGTTCAAATCCCGCTCAACTGTTGAATTAACACCAGGTGGAGTTGACTCTGCCTGTCATCCTTCTGAGGTCGGCAAAATGAGTGCCAGCATGCTGGTATACTGTGGCGACCCGTCCAGGATTGTTCCCAATAGCCAAGGAGACTGCTTCGGCGGCACCAACGCTCTGCACAGAGTATGGTCCTAATGGATGGATATATATATATATATATATATATATATATATATATATATATATATATATATATATATATATATATATATATATATATACACACACACACACATACATATGCACGAGGTGTGTTCAAGAAGTATCCAACCTTAATTTTTCGTGTGTAAACAAATGAAGCTAGGGAGGCGTCGTTTGGTGCACGTATGTGGGCGATCCTAATTCGTATGCGTGAATATTTTCCCGCCTGCAGAAGCTGTCAGTCGCCGACAGACCGCCGATGAGTGAGGAAGTGTAAGTGAGCGCTGTCAGATTTTCGTTTTTGACAAAATGACGGAAAAACTTGAACAACGCTACTGCATAAAATTTTGTGTAAAGCTTGGCGATTCCCAAGTGGAAACGATCCGCAAGATTCAACAGGCCTTCGGGAAAGAAGCAATGGGCACCACACAGATAAAAGAGTGGTACAACCGCGTCAAAGATGGTCGCACATCAGTGGAAAGTGAAGCACGTTCTGGTAGGCCCTCAACATCCCGAAATGAGATCGTCATTGACCAAGTGAGGACCCTGCTGATGCAGGATCGTCGAATCACGATCAGAGAACTTGCAGACGAGGTGGGCGTCAGCATTGGATCCGTTCATTCCATTGTGACTGAGGATTTGGGCTTAAGAAGAATCTCAGCGAAGTTCGAGCCAAAGCTGCTAACGATCGAGCAGAAGCAACTCCGTTTGGAGATCGCACAGGACATGCTGGAGACTGTGAACAGCGATCCCAACATCTTCAACACAGTGATCACTGGCGATGAGACCACAGTGATCCGTCATTTTGTCAAAAACGAAAAGCTGACGTCGCTCACTTACACTACCTCACTCATCGGCGCTGTCGGCGACTGACAGCTTCTGCAGGCGGAAAAATATTTCACGCATACGAATTAGGATCGCCTACATACGTGCACCAAACCACGCCTCCCTAGCTTCATTTGTTTACGCACAAAAAATTAAGGTTGGATACTTTTTGAACACACCTCGTACATATATATATACATATATATATATATATATATATATATATATATATATATATATATATATATATATATATATATATATATACATATACATTTCCAAAACCAGCCTGAGGTTTGAGGTTCGCCATGAGCATTGATTGGTTCATGGATGTTAAATATCCCATGGTGTCCTTTGCGAAATAGGTGAGCTATTTCCGGCAATCTGGCCAAATTCGAAATTCCTGCCTTAACCTGCAGTGAGTGTTGCTTCAGCGGCACAGGCGCATCATCCTTAGCCAATTATGTTACTGGCAGCCATGTGCTGAATACGAAAAAAAAAAGCATATATGCATGGCTCACAAAGTGGGTATGCTGTGGTATGTTTGTGGGAAATTCCACATAAAACTATTATGAGGTATTTAGACAAACCATCAATGATCAGAAATGAAAGTGGACATCTTGGGGAACCTGTAGAAACCGGCAATATCATACTCTCCATTTTCCTGTTTTATTAAAGAGGAATTAAAGAAACAGAATATGGGTATTTTAACCTTAGAACTGTTACAGTTTGATTGGTAAAATTTTTATTTTACTCTACGTTTCTTATGTGACGGTTATTTTGAGTGTGGTGACCCAGAATGTGAACTTTGGTGTCTCTTTTATGTTTTGATGATGTTCTGTCTCCCTATTCGGGTTTTCTGGCATCTACCCTATCTGATGAAATAATGGATTCGTACATAATGCTTCGTGTCCACCGCATCGAGAAAAATAAGGAGTCCAGTGTTGATAATGTTTCTTATGATTTTTATTCCAAATCTCCCTTAATTTCTTGGAAATATGACAGTCTAACGGCAGAAAAATATAGATCAAAATTGTGATCAGAAAAATAAAATTCGAACCGCAAGTAATCCCGTCTTGATTTTCGTGTCAGCCACGTTATGTACGAATCATCGTCTCTTGTCGGACGCAAATAACGTTAGCATTAGAAAATCTTGCCGTCTTGCAAACTTCCCCGATTGATGGATATAATAGGCACTTGCAAGCGTGTCAGCACATTTCCATTCGCCGTCACAGCGTTTGTCTTCGTGTCCGTGTCTTTGTGAGAGCCGTAATGTACGAATCCAGCGTGAGGACGCCGAGCCGAACGAGGTGACTCACATTTGTCTGATAATTCTTCATTTTAACCAACGCTAGAATTTTTTTGGTTCTTCGTGAGGATCCGAGAGGAAAGAATTATGTTTTTCTTTTCATGTTTAAATTGATTATTTTCAAAAGTTCGAAAGAAATAGATTCCATTTTAACGTTATTTTTCACTTACAAGTGTGGCTTTCTTTGTTACAGAACTCGTCTGTGTTTTCTTCGTTACTTATAACATCGGACTCTCTCAAAATGTGTTGTTTTTTTCTTTTTTCTGTCACATATTGAGCCTGTTTAAAAAGGCAGAGTAAAAATTATCTGTTTCTTATCCCAAAATATAATATTTACATTGTTTTTTTCATCCGATTCCGTACATAACGCTGACGCCAAGCTCGAAATTCGAACGTGTATTTACAGTGTTTTATATATTCAGTGGTAACTTTAAAACCGGACGTGCTGCAGGTCTAAAAATTTAGATTTAGCTATTTGAATACATGCAGATTAACATAATGGCTAACATTTCATGTTTCCCTGAACTTTTTTTTTGCCCTTTGTGTAACAGTATGTGTACCCACTTTGTGAGCCATGCACATGTAGGGTTATGCATGTGAAGGTCATGGTGTACTGATCGAGAGTTAGCAATATTGTCGATCTGAGGAAGATGATTTGGGCTGCAATCAAGACCGTAAAAGCAGGAATGCTGAACTGAACAAGGAAGAAGATTGAGAAGCACCTAGATATTTTACATGTGACAAGAGATGCTCAAAGAGAAGTGTAGGCCGACTGATGATGATAAATGGATGATCTTGACAGAAACTTCACCATAAAACTGAGAAATTTTCTTTCCCAGACAGCAAACTGCATCACTGTATCCCGTTTTATTATTTTTTTAATTAACATTTGAATTTGGAACAGCACTTTGTGAACACCCTGTATATTGAAAAACATACACTGGTGTATCTTGGACTATATCTCATTTATATAACTTTTTGAATGCCTCTCAGAACTCAAACTGCTGTAATCACTCATATATGTGTGGTGCAAGAAAAACCAGAGTTTCGCTGAAGTCCTTTTTGTCATCCGTGCCCTCCACAGTGAATGATCCAGACTGGTTCAGGTAGGAGTAATAGTCCGGATTTGTGATTCCAAACACTTCTCTCTCCTCTGCTGAAGCACCTTCTAGCATCTGCAAAAGAATGGTACTACTAAATGAAATAGTGGGATAATATACCTATACTAGCAGGCACCCACAGAACATCCTTACAATGTAACATGTGACTTCAAGTCCTCAACTCCCCTCCCCCCTCACAAACCTTAACTCATCAACCCCCTTCCCAACCTGAAGACCTCAACCCATTCCTCACTTTCACATTCAATCCCCTCCCCACGTTTTTTGACATGCAGTAAACCGAAAGTCTTCAAATCCTCTCTCCTTCCCCCCACCTTCTTCAACCCCTCCCCCACCCCCCAAGTCTCACCCCCCTCCTCCTCCCAACTCTGTCCCATCTTTGCTCTCCACACTGCCCCTCCAAACCCCACTCTCTATCCACCCCTCCCACCTCCCCTCTTCCCACTCATAAAAGCAAATGGGCATTCTTACATCGATCATTACATATTTCATCTCGTGTCACCACGATAACTGAGTTTTAAGTTGTCTTACGTCGAACCTCCTTATCATTACAAGTCAATAAACACCTATCTGAATGTTCTTGTGTATTTTGTATCACTGATGATCTCTCAAGTATCATTTTTACCATGCTTGGTAATAAGATGCAAGAAAAATAAAACCCGCTTTTGATTCCTACCAACCTGCTTTTGTTGCCTCCAACTTGCCATGCCTGATTATAATTTACTTCACATAATATGTATATTACATGTCCATACACATGTGAAATACAGTTTGTTTATAAATCCTGAATTTGCACACTATTCAGCCTTAAAAACTCGGGGGAAAACCAAAATTACGTTTAACAACATATTTTTCTAGTATAAAGGGACACAGGTTTGAGTTTCAAATATTCATGATTTCAAATATTAATCATGACTATTTCCTTTCCTCTGCATGGGTTGAAATCAAAACATACCTTTCTTTCATGATAGACAATGCATTGTTCAGTTTTTAAATTGACTTCAACTCAGCACTCGTCTTGACTGTACAAAAGTTTTCTTTTGGTGGTGTGTCGTTGACCGCTCGCTGCCAATATCAACTATACACTGGCCTGAACAAAACATGTATTACCTCATTTCCTCTACAGATGTTCTAATGAAAATGTACCTTTATTTCATGATGGGGGACATGTTGTTCCATCTTTCAACATCAAATGTACACCAAAGGCCTGGAGCCTAAGGCCCTGTGCTTGTAGCCTGAGGCCTACAAGTAGTGATGAGAATGGTGGACGTATGATTTGATTTTTTGAGATTACAATTGTGGGTAGAGTCAGGCTAGCCAAGCTCTGCACTGGACACACAGAATGACAGACAGACTGGTACAGAATATATATATATATATACAGTATATATATATATATATATATATATATATATATATATATATATATATATATATATATATATATATATATACATACACATATATATATACATATACATATATATATATATATATATATATATATATATATATATATATATATATACATATATTGTTGCGAACGACCGCGTGTAGCCAAAAGTGGCCGCCTCGCCCACCGGAACGGACAATTCAGTCGTGACCCTCCGGGAACTACCGCCCGGAGCCAGTCACGGGTGGGGGTTTAACCTCACCACAACTCAGTCCACATTCTACCCGCGCGAAATAGGGTCCGATCGCCGAATGGTCGATTTACCGAAGTACTCGCGCGAGTAGCGTACCGAGGAGTTGTATCACGCCACAGGTCGACGCCGGACACGAACCGCTTAAGCGGCTTGTTCCATGCTGCAGAGATAACCGAGCATAGTTATCGTCGACCTCGATGGTTCAGATTATTTACCGGGCGTTTTAAACCCACTATCAATCCCTTACGTGAAGCAAGATGGAGATTCAATAAAAGGAAGGAGAAGAAGCAAAGCGGGAAACAGTTCAACAAGCAATGCACATTTATTACGGAAACACGGAAGGCACGTATATTACAGTCAAGACAAAATGCAACAAAAGCAAATGCAATACGACCGAAAAAAGGGGCAATTATTTACAACACTTATGCAGTTCTACTTGTCGGGACTCGGCGCCACATCACTCATTCCAAAAAGCAAAAGAAAGAAAGCCACCCTCACAGGCAAGGAGGCAGACAGGTCCGTGGACCAAATGTGCGTGGAGACTGGAGGAGCGGCCAGGTCCACGAGACTGAAAAGGTCTTACCCGCGTCCTCGTGACGCGATGGCGGGCAAGCCGCAATGTCCGCGCCGCTGCACCCCGACCCCGTGCCCCTGGCGTGGTTGGCGAGCCCTCTCCGGCGTGCTCCGTGCAAGCAGTTTGGTTGGCACCACGTTTAGGGTGGGGGAGGAACGGGGCCTCCCGGCACTATCTCAGCGCGGATGGGGGGGGGGAATTGCTGATGCTCAGGGAGAGGGGAATGGCTGGCTGGCTTGGATCCCGCGACGAGACGAGCGACCTCCACACCGCAACCTCGATGCCGACTGCCGTATACACTCGACTCGAACTCGAACTCTTCACTCACCCCGGCTAGCCGCCTGCAACTGAACCCCGCGAGTCGCCTTGTGCTCGTGTCTTTATAGGCCGCAGGAGGAGCCTATATGCAAATTTCAGGACCAAAACGCGATTGGAGGCGGGGCCACGCCACCCTCTGTTCAGCCATTGGTGTGGCAAAAAGGGGTGTGAGCCTTTTTTGATCCGAATTCCTCTCATAAAGAATCCACATTCATCGCGCTTGGAGGCAGGGCCATACCGCCCGACGCTCGCCCATTGGACGGAGAAAAAGGGGGCATGAAGCCTTCCTGATCCGAATTTCTCCCTGAGAGGAACGCATTCGTACCCGCGGCTTGACACGCTCGGCATCAATTACCGAACGGGCCCTGGACAGCACGACGTTTGGTGTTGACTGGTGGTGTGGTCGATGGTTGTAGAAGGAGATAGGCGAAGGTGGTGGGGGGGTTGCTGTGGTGGTTTGGTGGTTGGCGGGCGTCGTTTGGGAATGGCGGTGAAGCGATGTTTGCGGGATGGAGTTGTGAAGGTAAAGGTAGTGGCTGTTTGCGTTGTTGGCAGCTTAATGGTCCAAAATAACAATAGAGAAAGAAAAATGGCGAACTCAAAGCATCGCAGCCCGGATGAATCACACATTTTCCCTCTATACAACGGGTTTGGGCTAACTACACATGAACTTACCGATATATCTCACCTGAGGACTCTTTATGGTGTAATGCGAATTTCCACAACTGTAACAATATATATATATATATATATATATATATATATATATATATATACATATATATATATATATATATATATATATATATACATATATATATATACATACATATATATATATATATATATATATATATATATATATATATGTATATATACACACAGGGTTCTCCAAATAGACGTGGACAACTTTGGTTGTTAATATATTTTGAACCACAATTAAAACAATGCTGAGCCGATTGTTTGTATGAAATATATGAAATATGAATGAATATTTACCTTTGAATATATGAATATATGAAAAAAATACCCTTTGGTTTATATGATTCAGAAACTCATAATTTTTGTATGCACCATCAATACACTGCAATGAGATCTCCGTTTGTCATGCGCAGGACATCAACGTGGTGCACGAGTTCTTGCCATGTTCGGCTCAGCATGTCTGCGTTCACCAGTGCACATGCAGCTGTGATCCGAGAATGACGATCCTGCAGGTTTGCCATCTCGGTATTGGACACATCTTGGACAAACTCCCACAGAAAAAAATATCAAAGGGGGTTATGTCTGGTGATCGTGGAGGCGAGACGGTCGGTCCGTCTCAGCCAATTCAGCAACCTGGGAATTTTTCATTCAGGATGGCTTGAATGACAAAGGCCCAATGAGAAGAAGCAACATCCTGTTGAAAAATGATATCAGGTTGCAGGTTTTCAATCTTTGGGAAGACGAATCCTTCCAACATGTTCATGTAAATTGTTGAGGTCACTGTATCCTCCACAAAGAAAAACGGACCCACCCAGCGGTCATGGAGAAGGTGACTCCACACATTGACCTTTGGACTGTCACGTATGTGTTCACATGACCTTTTTCAGGTAATCTTCATCATCCTTTATGCGGCTGAGCATTACCTCGGAAAACGCCTTGTGTTTGGGTCCGTCATTTGATTTAAGTTCCTGCAGAATCTGCACCTTATAGGTATAAAGCTTCAGTCGTTCATGCTAAATCCTGTGTACAGTTGTGGTTGGTAGTCCCAGTTCTCTGAATGTGCGTCAAATTGATTTTGTGTGACTTTGTTGAAATGATTCACACACTCGTTCAATGTCTGCTGCATTTGTGCTTGGTCGACCAGTACTTTTCTGCTTCTGACAACTTCCAGTCTCCTTAAACCTCTTGTACAACTCCATGATGCGAGTCCGCGATGGCAGATTTCTTCATACCTTGTACAGAAATATCGGATCTTGCATATCGGATCTTGGCTCGATGAACCATTTGACACACTGAGATTTCTCCTGTGGAGTCATCATTTTCTTTGACATTAAACCACCAGAACTAAAAATAAAGCAAACTTTATGAGGTTCTGTGTCATATAAAACAAAGGGTATCATTGTATCATTTGTGGTACTTAATACATTCACAACCAAAGTTGTCCAGGTCTTCTTGAAACAACATGTACAGTAGAAGGCCTAAAGTATGTGGACACCCCTTCTAATTAGAGGATTCAGCTATTTCAGCCACATCCATTGCTGACAAGTGTATAAAATCAAGCACACAGCCATGCAATCTCCATAAAGAAACATTCGCAGTTGAATGGACCATACTGACGAGGTCAGTGACATTTATCATGGCACCGTCATCGGATGCCACCTTTCCAACAAGCCAGTTCATCAAACTTCTGCCCTTATCGAGCTGTTCCGGTTAACTGGAAGTGCTGTTGTTGTGAAGTGGAAACTTCTCGGAGCAACAACAGCTCAGCCATGAAGTGGTCGGCCTCACAAGCTCACAAAATGGGAACGTCGAGTGCTGATGCGCGTAGCGCGGAAAAATTGTCTGTCGTCAGTTGCAACACTCACTACCGAGTTCCAAATTGACTCTGGAAGCAATGTCAGCACAAGCACTGTTCGTCAACAGCTTCATGAAATGGGTTTCCATCGCCGAGCAGCCGCATGCAAGCCTAATATCACCATGCACAATGCCAAGCGTCGGCTGAAGTGGTGTAAAGCTCACTGCCATTGGACTCTGGAACAGTGGAAATGTGTTCACTGGAGTGATGAATCACGCATCAGCAACTGGCAGTCCGACGGACGAATCTGGGTTGGATGGATGCCAGGAGAACGCGACATGCCTGAATGCATAGTGCCAACTGTAAAGTTTGGTGGAGGAGGAATAATAGTCTGGGCCTGTTTTTCATGGTTTGGGTTCGGCCCCTTAGTTCCAGTGAAAGGAAATGTTGACGTGACAGCACACAATGACATTCTAGATGATTCTGTGCTTCCAACGTTGTAGCAACAGTTTGGGGAAGGCCCTTTCCTGTTTCAGCATGACTGCCCTCATGCACAAAGCGAGGTCCATACAGAAATGGTTTGTCGACATCGGTGTGGAAGACTTTGACTGGCCTGCACAGAGCCCTGACCTCAACCCCATCAGACACCTTTGGGATGAATTGGAACGCCAACTACGAGCCAGTCCTAATCGCCCAACATCAGTGCCCGTCCTCACTCATGCTCTTGTGGTGGAATGGAAGCAAATACCCGCAGCAATGTTCCAACATCTAGTGCAAAGCCTTCCCAGAAGAGTGGAGGCTGTTGTTGCAGCAAAGTGGGGGCCAACTCAATATTAATGCCCATGATCTTGGAATGAGATGTTGGACGAACAGGTGTCCACTACTTTTGGCCATGTAGTGTGTATATATATATATATATATATATATATATATATATATATATATATATATATATATATATATATATATATATATATATATATATACATGTCAGATACTGTCACAAGTGAATGAAAATGCAGTTACCGACCGGGTTTGCCATTAATGGGGCATCATCAGGGCAACATAGCAAGTTCCATCCACCTGTGGATGTGACTCTGAAACCTTTCGGTTATATACCAATCATTATATGACTCCAAAATGTGAGTGGCTGAGCACCAGAATCGTGTCCCATACAAGTCACAAATTTCAGAGTGACTGCGTCACTGCAAGAACTACTGTAAATCTGCAGCCATGTGCTGCATAAGAAATAACAAACAAACGAATGAATGAACTGAGCAGTACTGGTTATATGCTCATCCAAGAGCCAGAGGCAATGGTTAATCCAGAAAATTCTCACTGCTCTGAGGTCCACTGATATGGGAGTTGCCTGTGCACCGTGGGAGAAGAATCTCAGCATGGTCATTCTACTTTTCCAGCTGATATGCTTGAAGATTTCTCTTTTCACAGAGATCAACTCCACCAAGTCTTTGGCTAAGGGTCTTCAAGAGTAAGCAGGTCTCTGCACAGGAGAGTAGAATGGAGAAAATAAAGGCTTTGTAGACCTGTTGCAATGTATGATGTCTGATCACCTGTGTTGCTAAAGTTTCCTTCGAAATCGATGGCAAAGGTTCTCCATCTATTTGAATCTGTGATTATTTAATCACAATCGCAGACAGTGGACTCGAAATCCACTAACATGTCCAAAAACTATAACCTATGGCTACCAACGCAGGTTGAGCAGAGCCACATATGGTTGCTGATGCAGATGGAGCACAGGTTCTGTATCTGCAAGACACAAGGCATTTTGTGCCTCACTGACCTACAAGAGTTGTACAAGAGTTGTACAAGAGTACAAGACCTACAAGTGTTGTTACATTTTAGATATAAGCTCAGTCATCAGCAGCTTCCAAATCAGAGACCCTCAAATAAAAGGCCAAAAGTGTGTGGTCTTATTTTATTGATCCAAAGATGTCACACTGTCAAATGTAGATAAAGAGAATGGCCAGAATATGAGGGCTTCCTTACAGTTATATGATGGCCTATGATGATGATGCAGTTTAAAATAGCAATTGTGATTTCTATGCCTCCGCAGCCAAAGGCACCAGAGGAATTCGTTTTTGGGTTGGCGGCCCGCCCATCCGTCCATGCTTACGTCCGTCCATGTGTGCAAAGCAGATTTTCGTTTCCGGTATAACCCTATGAACAACTGAAGGAATTTCAACCAAAATCTGTTCAAGTATGCACTGTAATACAGACAAACTGATTAGATGTGGGTCGTTCGAAGGTCATGTGACGTTGAATTGAAAATCTTTTTAACGGCTAACTTGTGAAACTTTGAAGGTTTTTTTTAAAACCAAACTTAGCACATGCATAGAAAGCAATACAAAGTTGAACTGATTTTATTTGTTGATCTACCTCTGCTTAGGCCTTAGAGTAACAATATGGGATGAAGGTTTTCTGAATTTGTGATCTGAAATAGACTGTGGTACCCAATGGTACATTATGTTACTTGTCCGAGTGTAAATCTTTCAGTTTATAACCAGACTTTAAATTCAACGGATGAAGGATCGAGTTCCATAACAAGTGCAAATCAATTTGGCTATTAATAAAACTTTGCAAGCATTTTGGTTCTGAAGGCAAGTATGAAAGAAGCGATTTAGAAATCATTGATTTACAGACCAAGAAATCCCAACATTTTCTCGATACAAGAGTGAGGCTCATGGATGGAGCAAGGTTAACTTGACAGGGGGTAGCAGAGCAACAAGTGATCACAACCAGCAAAGAAATAAATGAACAGGAAAAGAAGACAGAGAAGGGGAGGAAAAACTCAAAGCAGGAAGTATTAGAGGATTGGGTTAGGAAGGGTAAATGGAGGTATAAAGATCATGGGTCAGGATGGGGGATGGCATAAGGTGGTTGTGCAATGGCATAAGGTGGTTGTGCAATGGCATAAGGTGGTTGTGCAATGGCTGCTTGAAGCCCTGGAGGAAAGAGTGGGAAAGTATAGCTTCTCTAAGGTGGTTCCATAGACGGGAGAAGCAAGAAATAAAAGAGCTGAGGTGTGCAGTCGACCTGGATTTTGAAGGTTTAAGGATTTGAGGAATGAGAGAGCAGATGGAGCAATAAGAATATACAACTGTTATGAAAAATTAATATGTTGAAAAAGAAAAAGGTTTCTGGTTCGAAGATCTTGTGAGTATTTTTGATCCGACAACTTTTTGAGTGCTTCTCGTTGGTCGAGTGATATATAGTGATAACAGGTTCCATTCCATTCACGACCATACTCTTTCCAGAGAGTCGGTGCTGTCAAAGGAATCACTTGGCAAAGAATATACAAGATGGTTTGCTCTTCGCAACAATGGTTAGGGCAGTAATTTATAATTTGGCCAGGGTACCAACACGCAATGGCCTATTGTTATTAAGAGGTGCCATGAAATCTTTGAAAAGCACCAAAATGAATGCTCATGGAAGGGAGGCAGGCTTAATGTCCTCTTCAGAGGACAGCAATCACATTGATGCAGCATCACACCTGAAAAACACCAGGGAGACAGCTTATTATCTGGTCTGGAGTAAAACCAAGACTGTATACAGCAGCTCAAAGGCGAGTTTGTTCTATTTGAGCAATCCTGCCTGCTTTGGCTGACATGTTACTTAAAATCATCAATGTACCATACTCTCTAAGGAGTGTCAGTGCTGCTGAAACAGTTTCTTGGCAAGGATTATTTATGCGGGGTGGTTTTCCGTTGCCTTACCAACAGTCTGTCGGAACAGGAATTTATAATCTAGCCATGGTACCAGAGATAACTTGCCTACTCTTTGCAAAAGGACCTCATGGTATCTTTATCATCTACCATTGACCAGTGCTGGCAGACAGGTCCTCCGGCCTAACATCCTTCTGATGGATAGTGTACACATTGACGATTTGACCTGCATGCAAAATACCAGCAAGGCAGGTTATAACTGAGCTGAGATTCAAATTCAGGTTAGACATCTCAGGAGCGAGTGCTTGTACCCTTTTAAGCTTTCCTTGCAGACGAATGACATGTTACCTGGTAGTAAATGTGAAAATTCCTCTCATCCGAGTTCTGACTCACAACCCGAGACTTTTCCAGAAGAAAGTTGGAGATGCGTCCTCCATTCGGCTCTCCCCCAAAGCTGAACTGGATCTCAAAGTACTTGCCCTGGTACAGAAATAAACGATTTTTATGATGTGTACACTTGCTATAATATACTTCATATCAAACAATTTCTCATGAACAAGTCTTGGCATTGCTCTTTATTCCATTTATCGATAATTTTTTTCTTTCAAACCTAAATAGGATTATTCTTACAAACGGCAAACAAGATGTAAAGTGTCCCAGCTGCTGAACCAGATTGACGTCAGACATGAAGAGCATCAAGTCATCAATATGTGTGTGGCAAGTCATCGAGATCCAGCAAACTGCACGTCAACTGAGCCATCCAATGCCAACCGAAAGATTGCGGCCAACCATGGTGCATATAAGAGGAGATAGCAATGAACCCCAATGTTCCTTTCACCTCTACCAAAACACGGTCACAGAGAAAGCCATAAGTACACACACACACACACACACACACACACACACACACACACACACACACACACACACACACACACACACACACACACACACACACACACACACACACACACACACACACACACACAGCTATCGGTACAATTAGAAAGCACATCGAGAAATTGTGGAGGTTAAGGTCACACTCAGGTGGCTCAATCAATGTGCAGAGTGCCTCCATACACAGTTTGACTGAAGCATCTATATATTAATACTGAAGGACCAATTTTGTGCTCCTCCTCGCGGTCGCGTCACATCTTTCTCGGTACTGTGACCTGAGAAGTTTTGACACGTGTTTGTACGTCAAAGTAGACACGTGCACAAATCAGGGGACTTCTTCACAAGGAGTAGTGTACACCAAAAATGGCGTGTACAAGGACGTTTTGTAGGCCTCATTAGGTAAGGCCATGGAGTACATCGACTGGGATCCGGCTCTTACAAGAGCCGCCACTGGTTGTCATATTGGGCTCATGGAACAGAATCCGTCTGTGACGGGGTTTCGGCTAGTGTTTAAGGTTCACAAAAAAAAGAAAAACAACAAAGAGAAAAAGACAACAATGCTTCTCCACTTCCAATTGCAAATTTATATTGAAACAAGTAAGAAGATCTGATAAATGCAGGAACAAGGGCTGTGAAGACCACAATGCTGTTCGAGAAAAGAAAGTTCAAAAAGATTAGCAAAGTAGGGAAACAACATTTTCCTCTAAGTTGGTTGCACGAAGGGCATGTGACTGGTTATTCTAGATTGAGAATAACAACTGTTTCCAAACTGTCTGTTGTCCACTTGTAGATCAGAAAACAAACATCCATGTGAAACAGGACAAATCCAAAGTGACTCCATGAAGACATACCAGGTAACACCCAGTTCAAGAGAAGGACAATGAGATACTTACAAATCTGCTCGAGTTGTTGTTTCTAACAGTCTTTGCATTTCCAAAAGCCTCCAGCAGAGGATTTGACTGCAGGATGATGTCTTTTACGTGCTGAGAACGGTGCAAAGAGAGGCAAATTATGAGATTTGAAAGAGACACTTAGTTTTTACTTTCCATTTTCCATGTAACACTCAGTGAGTAAATACCACCAATGACAGGCAGCCAAAATGTGAGCTGTCTCCATACTCTTCACATGGAAGACTAATGACAATGACTGTCAAACTTGCAGATAGATGCAATCTATCTATTTAAAACACAGAGTTTGTTTGTGTATTTGTCTGTCCCCTGGACTATTTAAGAAAGGTTTTAAAAACTAATCTTTTAACATGACTGTGTGTTCACTTCCATCTATTTTTGAGGATAAAAAAAAACTTGAAAACATTTTTCATTAAGGAGTAATTACGTCTCTTTAATTGGAATTGTAGATGGTGACTTGCAAACCGAGCCCCAAGGTCAGTGTTGAGAAGTGTTTTTTAAAATAACAACAAATACAAGGTGTAGCGAGGTGAAATTCGTTGCACGTGATGTGCAATGAACGCAGAGTAAAACAAGTGCTCATTCACATCAGGAGAATGGTCGAATAAATGAAGAAGATATAAGCACACCTGACGCTAGGCCGAGGCTTCAGACTTAAGCACGCTCGTGAGGCTGTACCACCCATCACTTTTGACAGGCTTTTATACTAGTAGTAAAATGAAATTGACAAAATGATCTAAACCGAAACATTTCCTGCGATCCCATTCATGGAGATCCATGGAACCAACACAATTGTTATACAATAGTAAGTGAGAAAAGGTGACACAGAACTTTACACACTCGTCCCATACATACAAAGAAGTTGGATTTTTGGCCTGGGCATGAGCCAAAAGGTCTTACACCGGCACAAGGTACTGTAATGGTCCCCTTGAGACCGGCTGTTTTTCATGCAATGACTTTTGTGACAAAAGTGTGAAGAGGGGAAGAGCTGAGGTTTGAAATCACCCAGATGAGCAGAGTTTCATCCGGAGCTTGGTCTGTGGCGCAGTGCCATGAGATTTGATGTGTGCTGAGGTTTTATCAGCTGAGAGATTTTGTATGAGCCACCTCGTTGTTGTCGCGCATGACGATCTTTGCTGCTCAACATTTGTTCATCCTTTCTTGTTTTCACCCTCCACAGAATCAGTGAAGTGAGTAAAAACACATTATTGTCTCTGATCGTATTCTAGTCGGTAAGCCTGGTGTTGGCTTAGTGGTTAGGGTGGTGGCTTGGGATCCCAGGGTCCTGAGTTCAAGCCCTGTTGGCTGCTGAATTAACACCAGGGGGTTGACTCAGCCTGTCATCCTTCCGAGGTTGGCGAAATGAGTGCCAGTGTACTGGTCCCGGTGTATGCCCCGGTTATAATAGGTGTACCATATCCCTGTGTGTCGTAAGAGGTGACCAGGGTTGGCGTCAGGAAGGGCATCCGGCCATAAAACATTGCCTCAATAAAAAAAAGCCAAACCCCTGCACAGCAGGGAAAAATGGCTGTAAAAACGGTCATTTTTTTTTTTTATCGTATTCTGGTCGGTGGGTGATCTCTGCATTTTGACATTCCCAATGGCTCTCATGATTTAACGTTCACAATTTTTTTAACCACATGAATTGTTCTATTCCCTGTTTTTGATCGTGGTTGCAGTTTAGCAAACATCCTGTGGTTCGTGTATGTTTTGTTTTTGCAGTGACTGTTGTATGAAAGGAAGCAGTTACAAGATCCCATCTCTGTGCCTGCGTGTGACATTTCTTTATATAATAGTTGACACTTGCCAGTGAAATTAGAGCTATCTTTCGCTCGAAGCAATACTTTAACTGAAACCAGTACAGGTACCAAAGGGGGTTTCTAATGTCCACATTACAGATGACATTCTTCCGATATAGTATGTGCCACCAGCCCAGAAATCATCTCAACATGAAAATGCATCGCACATATGATGGTGATTCATGGCAATGAGGTCACATTGAACAGAGACAGGAAGAGACAAATATTTGGGAACTTTTGTTTTCTCCAACAAAGTAGCAGTATGTGGGTGAGGAGAACTGAGCATACTTATCTAAAATTAAAGATAACTCATTGGAAGTGAGGGATAATAGAAATAAGTCTGGAGTTGTCTTAGTGGTTAGGGTGCCTGACTTGAGATCCTATGGTCTTGAGTTTGAGCTCTGTTGGCTGCTGAATTAATACCAGGTGGGGTTGACTCAGCCTGTCATCCTTCTGAAGTTGGTGAAATGAGCACCAGTGTACTGGTGATAGGGGCACTGCATCAGCAGCATAGCTGTGTCCCCAACACAGTGTAGCTCTCGATGCAACCAGCAGCCAAATAGCTGCACATGAGATTATGTGTGTGTGATAGAAATACATGAAAATATAAGGAAGGTGGGATGAAACAAAGACAATTATACCCATCCATCTCCAAACCCAAGAAAGTGATTCAAACTCAAAGCACTTGTTTTGGAAGTTGAAGTCTACCCATTACTCAACTACACGTTAGTTCGATTACGAAAAACTGTGCGAACAATAGCACCTGAACTCCACCACACATTTTACCTTGTCCACTCTTCCCAGTCATCCAAATGTTATTTAGAATTTCTGCCTCATAAAAAAGAGAAAGAAATTTCCCTTCCAAAATAACTTTTTTCATATGAAGTACATGGCCGTGGGTAGCGTCATTTTCTGGGACGCAGCTGTGCCACTAATGTGCACAGCTGTGCCTTATGCGGGTTAGATCATGAATTTGGACTTTGTTCAGGGTACCAGTATTAGCTCTCCCACTCTATACAAAAGGCACTGTGGGATCTTCAACATCCACCAACTAATGCTGGCAGACGGGATGTACAGTTCAACTTCCATCCGAGGGACGACACACACATCAATGAATCGCCTGCCTATGAAACACCAGGATAACAGCTTATAGCGAGGCCATGATTCAAACTCAGGCAAGACAGCTCAGAGACGAGTGTGCATACCTATAGGCCATCCTGTCAGCCCATAAGGAATTTGAATGCAGGAGGTCATAAAGCCCATGAAGCCTGTGGAAAAGTTGACAGCCTATGGTTGTTATCTCGTTCCAACTTTCACTACCATATCTGGAAAGTTGCTCCATGTGATAAATCTTCATCGAATGATAAATATCCTGCCATACTTGTGTTTTTGCTAGATTTTGCTTATCACAACTAATCAATTCACCTGGTCCTGTCACAACTATTAATTCAAGAATTTTCCTTTTTTTAAAGCGAACTTGAGATGACGCAATCATTTCTTTTTTAATACTGCATATACTCTATAGCTTAATCGTATCCCCACATTATCTTCTCTTTTACAAGGTCAAAAGCCTTGCATTGTTTAACCCTTCATCATAACTACACCCTCCCAGACTTAGACTATCATAGCCAGCTGATACCAGACACTCTTAATTGCATTTACATCCTATCTTTAAGAAAGTGACAAGAAATGAACACTTTAAAAAGGGTTTTAAAGGCCAATCTTTTCACATGACCGTGTGTTCACTAATATCTATTTTTCAGGATTAAAAAAAACTCGAAAAACATTTTTCATAAAACAGAAATTACATCTCTTCTATTGGAAATGTAGATGGCGATTACAACCTGACCTCAATGGCGGTGTAAGAAACATTTTTTAAAATAACAAAAATACAAGACACAGGAAGGTGAAATTTGCTGCACATGATGTGTAATGTGAGCAGAGTAAAACGAGTGTTCATTTACATACGTAGGCTGTCTCATAAAGAAATACGATATAAGCACACCTTACATCTTATTTTAAATATTATATAAACTAGGCTGAGGCTTCAGACTTTTGCACGCTCACGAGGCTGTACTGTCAAAATGAAATGTCCCAGAAGATAAAGAATATCGGGTCACATACGCACATGTAGTGTTTTAAAATAATGCTTCTTGCTTTGAAACATCATATCTTCCAGTCTCCTTGACTATTTTGAACGAAACAAGTCTGAAGAAGACAGTTGTTCACGAGCGGTATTTGACGATGTAGATTGTTTCAGAAGTCAAGGATGAGACAATGTGATAATTTTTGACCAAGTTATAATTAATTATAGTGGCCTTCAATCAACAGCTGCAAAATGTCGAAAACCCAGTTTCGTTCAACAACTTTCAAAATTTGACCTTTGCATAACCTTTAAAGGTCACAAAACAATGTTGTGGACATTAAAATAAGGAAACAGGATACGTGCTATAGCTTATTGGAGTTAGTTCGTCGAAGAAGGTCAAAAACCCGGTTCGATTCCCACAACTTTCAAAATTTGACCATTGTGGCCTTTAAAGGTCAAAGGTCAAGGATTATGACCTCTGGTGTAAAACTTCCTCTGGAACATTCCAGGAACAATATAACGTCATATAGGCTATATGGCATTTCGCACTCCTCGGATTATCCATACTTTGATGAAATCAGCCTAAAAACAAACTTGAAGGGGGCGCCACGGGCAAGGTGTTCGAGATAGAGCAAAATAGTTTCAAGACTTTAGGTGGGGAATGACCTCAAGATTATGCATAAAAAATATTGTCATCCTAGCTCTCAAAGTTTGGGCGGTCGTATGATTTTTATGTCAAAATTTGCAATTTTCTAAGTTTTTGACCTTGTGACCTTGACCTTGGGATGAAAATGAAAAATCGGACAACGACAAGTTTTAGATAATTCATTTTGCTATTCAAATACTGAAGAACGCATTCCATTCAGTCATTTTTAGTCATTCAGATAGATTTTTCATCCGACTACCCCCTAAAAATGGCTATTTTTTGGGCGTGGCTCAGCCCACAATGGGCGTAGCACGCCCTCATCCAGGAAAACACAACTCGACATTGATATCGAACACATAACCAAGTTTCATCAAGATCGGATCAAAGTGCATGGAGTTATGCTCTGGACGGACAGACACACAGACATATCGTCGACCGAGAATTAACAGGGTCTATCTGACATTTCATTCAAATTTAGAAGAAGTCCATGTCGAAGGGCAACAGAGGAAACTAAGTAAGATTATTTTATGTAACCTTTATATGTACCTGTTATGTAGCACACGATATGAAAATAAAATGTTATGAGATAGCGGCAATTCCACTTTGAATTTTTGATTTCATTTTTCTCAAACTTTAAAAAAGTGTAGTTGGACCCTGTTAATTCTCGGTCGACGATATAGACACATAGACATAACGAATATAGTGGTCACTCTGGCTGGCGCTCGTGAACCAATAATTCCAACCCGCCATTTTTGACAGACATTTATTCCAGTTGTCTCAATAATACCCAACTTACCTACAACTCCTTAGTCCACTTCCTGATCTACATGCTGCAGAATGTAATCCTTAACAGAATGGTCTCTATCACTGTTGTTTTCTGATTCCCATTACCTTTGACATCAAAACATCAAATCTCAATGAGCAATTCTTAACCCATTGTAGAATGACATCAAGCTCTCTTGCACATCGTCATCTCAATAGTACATGCTATGAATTGTCGTCTCAATAATACCCAACTTGGAAAAATAACACGTTGATAGCTGGGTATGGTCACAAACCGAATAAGCAAATGCAAGGCTGCAAAAGTTCATTTGGACATTCTTCAAAAAAAAATTGTCATCCCAAAACTTAATGCAAGGAAGTTTTGAAACTATACTAGCAGGAAGTTCCATTATCAGGAAACAATACTCATCGATAATGAGTAATATCGAGAAAAATTACCAGCGTCACATTGAGAGTAAATGCGTAAGTTGTAATTGCTAATGCAAGGAAAACGACATGACAGGAAACAGCCAAACTGCTGTGATAATATGAAAAAGAGAGAGCAGCGAGTCAAATGAATCACCAAAAACAAAATGGTGAAATGATTAGTGGATGGTGTATCATGTACTTCACAACTACAGTTGTGTGGGAGTTCTTACCTGTACTTTTGACCCACCACCAGACACCTTGGAGATGTAACTCATGATGTATTTGGCAGCCACGGTCTTTCCTGCCCCACTTTCACCACTGTCAGATGTCAAAGATGTCTCAGCACGTGAATAGAATAACCAATGACATATATGCAGTGAATGGACGTGCGCCATCATATTTATGATCTTGGACCGTCTTTTTATTCTTATGGGAAAATATCAGGTGAGATCAAACTGTCGGCCATATTGGACGAGTCATGAAATACTCCCACAGCTTTCTGCAAACAATTTCAACGGCACAGTTGACAGTGCCTTTTGTCCAAATATAAAGCTAATTTCAATATTTACTGGCTACGGGGAAAAGAGAAAATAAAAAAAATAATCATATAACAGTATGAATTCCCTTACGAGGACCTTCAACGCAGGAGGAGGTGATCCGGCCCGTCAAGCCTGCACAATCGTTTCCAACCTATCATCATTTGTCCATGCTCTGTCCTTTTTAAATACAGAGTGTCAGGCAAGGAAACAGCACGTTCCATTTTTAAAGTCCTGAGAATGACTCAGCCAGAGTTCGAAGAACCGTCCTCCCAGAATCGACAGAGTGGACAATCTAAACATTATGCCACCGAGTCTGGTTATGAAATAGCAAATGTGATTACTGTGCTTTCGTTGTGTTCATTACCTCTGCCACTGAAGGTGCACGAACGTTATGTTTTCATCCATGTCTGTTTGTTACTTGGCGCAAGTATTTCAACAAACATGTTCGTCTGTCGCGTCTGTCAATTTGTCTGTCGCGCGATTTTGTCCACATTTTTGAACCAATAGTTCTGAATTATGTGTATGGATGTGACTGGCCAAAAAGCGCATTTTTGGTCAGGATCAGGATCCAGATCTGATGTGAGAATTTTATGAATGATTCTTCACCATTGAGAGAAGGGGCTACAATTGATATAATAGCACAATTTTTGCAAAAGTTGTGACGGATTCGGAGGAAACTTGGTGGACAGGTTGCGTGTGTGCCAAGGATGAATCGATTCGATTTTGGTGAAGATCCGAATCTAGATCCGGATATGAGGGATTAAAATTTTTTAACTGATTTTTCACCATTGAGAGATGGGGCCAAAAACGATATATTGCATGATATCTCAAAACGTTGTGGAGGAGTTATGAGAAAATTAGGTGGATGAGTTGGTATGGTAACAGATTCGATTTTGGTTCAGGTCCAGGGATTCAGATCTGGCCTATCAGTGGGATACAAAACGAAAACTGTTCAGCCTGGTGAAGGTATGTGCTCTCCCAAATACCGTTCTCGTTTTAATTGAATCCTTAGTTTTCTCAGAATTTGCAGTGAATCTCCATAAAATACATGCTAAATATAAGCATAGAAATCTAGTCAAGGTTCAATCCAGCCTGGGTTCAATCCAGCCTGGGTTCAATCCAGCCTGGGTTCAATCCAGCCTGGGTTCAATCCAGCCTGGGCTCAATCCAGCCTGGGTTCAATCCAGTCTGGGTTCAATCCAGTCTGGGTTCAATCCAGCCTGGGTTCAATCCAGCCTGGGTTCAATCCAGTCTGGGTTCAATCCAGCCTGGGTTCAATCCAGTCTGGGTTCAATCCAGTCTGGGTTCAATCCAGCCTGGGTTCAATCCAGTCTGGGTTCAATCGAGTCTGGGTTCAATCCAGCCTGGGTTCAATCCAGTCTGGGTTCAATCCAGCCTGGGTTCAATCCAGCCTGGGTTCAATCCAGTCTGGGTTAAATCTAGTCTGGGTTCAATCCAGTCTGGGTTCAATCCAGTCTGGGTTAAATCTAGTCTGGGTTCAATCCAGTCTGGATTCAATCCAGTCTGGGTTCAATCCAGTATGGGTTCAATCTAATCTGGTATTAATCCAGCCTGGGTTCAATCCAGTCTGGGTTCAATCTAACCTGGTAGTAATCCAGCCTGGGTTCAATCTAGTCTGGGTTCAATCCAGTCTGGGTTCAATCCAGTCTGGGTTCAATCCAGTCTGGGTTCAATCCAGTATGGGTTCAATCTAACCTGGTATTAATCCAGCCTGGGTTAAACCCAGTCTGGGTCCAATCCAGTCTGGGTTCAATCCAGTCTGGGTCCAATCCAGGCTGGGTTCAATCCAGTCTGGGTTCAATCAAGTCTGGGTTCAATCTAGTCTGGGTTCAATCCAGTCTGGGTTCAATCCAGTCTGGGTTCAATCCAGTATGGGTTCAATCTAACCTGGTATTAATCCAGCCTGGGTTAAACCCAGTCTGGGTTCAATCCAGTCTGGGTTCAATCTAGTCTGGGTTCAATCCAGTCTGGGTTCAATCCAGTCTTGGTTCAATCCAGTATGGGTTCAATCTAGTCTGGGTTCAATCTAACCTGGTATTAATCCAGCCTGGGTTAAACCCAGTCTGGGTTCAATCCAGTCTGGGTTCAATCTAGTATGGGTTCAATCCAGTTTGGGTCCAATCCAGTCTGGGTTCAATCCAGTCTGGGTCCAATCCAGTCTGGGTCCAATCCAGTCTGGGTCCAATCCAGTCTGGGTTCAATCCAGTCTGGGTCCAATCCAGTCCGAGTCCAATCCAGTCTGGGTCCAATCCAGTCTGGGTCCAATCCAGTCTGGGTTCAATCCAGTCTGGGTCCAATCCAGTCTGGGTTCAATCCAGCCTGGGTTCAATCCAGCCTGGGTTCAATCCAGTCTGGGTTCAATCCAGCCTGGGTTCAATCCAGTCTGGGTTCAATCCAGTCTGGGTTCAATCCAGCCTGGGTTCAATCCAGTCTGGGTTCAATCGAGTCTGGGTTCAATCCAGCCTGGGTTCAATCCAGTCTGGGTTCAATCCAGTCTGGGTTCAATCTAGTCTGGGTTCAATCTACTCTGGGTTAAATCTAGTCTGGGTTCAATCCAGTCTGGATTCAATCCAGTCTGGGTTCAATCCAGTATGGGTTCAATCTAATCTGGTATTAATCCAGCCTGGGTTCAATCGAGTCTGGGTTCAATCTAACCTGGTATTAATCCAGCCTGGGTTCAATCTAGTCTGGGTTCAATCCAGTCTGGGTTCAATCAAGTCTGGGTTCAATCTAGTCTGGGTTCAATCCAGTCTGGGTTCAATCCAGTATGGGTTCAATCTCACCTGGTATTAATCCAGCCTGGGTTAAACCCAGTCTGGGTCCAATCCAGTCTGGGTTCAATCCAGTCTGGGTCCAATCCAGTCTGGGTTCAATCCAGTCTGGGTCCAATCCAGGCTGGGTTCAATCCAGTCTGGGTTCAATCCAGTCTAGATTCAATCTAGTCTGGGTTCAATCCAGTCTGGGTTCAATCTAGTCTGGGTTCAATCCAGTCTGGGTTCAATCCAGTCTTGGTTCAATCCAGTATGGGTTCAATCCAGTCTGGGTTCAATCTAACCTGGTATTAATCCAGCCTGGGTTCAATCCAGTTTGGGTCCAATCCAGTCTGGGTTCAATCCAGTCTGGGTCCAATCCAGTCTGGGTCCAATCCAGTCTGGGTCCAATCCAGTCTGGGTTCAATCCAGTCTGGGTCCAATCCAGTCTGGGTTCAATCCAGTCTGGGTCCAATCCAGTCTGGGTTCAATCCAGTGCGAGTCCAATCCAGTCTGGGTCCAATCCAGTCTGGGTCCAATCCAGTCTGGGTTCAATCCAGTCTGGGTCCAATCCAGTCTGGGTTCAATCCAGTCTGGGTTCAATGCAGTCTGGGTTCAATCCTGTCTGGGTTCAATCTAGTCTGGGTTCAATCCAGTCTGGGTTCAATCGAGTCTGGGTTCAATCCAGTCTAGGTTCAATCCAGTCTGGGTTCAATCTAGTCTGGGTTCAATCCAGTCTGGGTCCAATCCAGTCTGGGTTCAATCCAGTCTGGGTTCAATGCAGTCTGGGTTCAATCCTGTCTGGGTTCAATCCAGTCTGGGTTCAATCCAGTCTGGGTTCAATCGAGTCTGGGTTCAATCCAGTCTGGGTTCAATCCAGTCTGGGTTCAATCTAGTCTGGGTTCAATCCAATCTGGGTTCAATCTAGTCTGGGTTCAATCCAGTCTGGGTTCAATCTAGTCTGGGTTCAATCCAGTCTGGGTTCAATCCAGTCTGGGTTCAATCCAGTCTGGGTTCAATCCAGACTGGGTTCAATCCAGTCTGGGTTCCTTCTCGTCTGGGTTCAATCCAGTCGCAATCCAGTCTGGGTTCAATCTAGTCTGGGTTCAATCCAGTGTGGGTTCAATCCAGTATGGGTTCAATCTAACCTGGTATTAATCCAGCCGAGGTTCAATCCAGTCTGGGCCCAATCCAGTCTGGGTTAAATCCAGTCTGGGTCCAATCCAGTCTGGGTCCAATCCAGTCTGGGTCCAATCCAGTCTGGGTTAAATCCAGTCTGGGTCCAATCCAGTCTGGGTCCAATCCAGTCTGGGTCCAATCCAGTCTTGGTCCAATCCAGTCTGGGTTCAATCCAGTCTGGGTTCAATCCAGTCTGGGTCCAATCCAGTCTGGGTCCAATCCAGTCTGGGTCCAATCCAGTCTGGGTCCAATCCAGTCTGGTTCCAATCCAGTCTAGGTTCAATCCAGTTTGGGTTCAATCTATTCTGGGTTCAATCTTGTCTGGGTTCAATCCAGTCTGGGTTCAATTCAGTCTGGGTTCAATCCAGTCTGGGTTCAATCCAGTCTGAGTTCAATCTAATCTGGGTTTAATCTATTCTGGATTCAATCTAGTCTGGGTTCAATCTAGTCTGGGTTCAATCTAGTCTGGGTTCAATCTAGTCTGGGTTCAATCCAGTCGCAATCCAGTCTGGGTTAAATCCAGTCTGGGTCCAATCCAGTCTGGGTCCAATCCAGTCTGGGTCCAATCCAGTCTGGGTTCAATCCAGTCTGGGTTCAATCCAGTCTGGTTCCAATCCAGTCTAGGTTCAATCCAGTCTGGGTTCAATCTATTCTGGGTTCAATCTTGTCTGGGTTCAGTCCAGTCTGGGTTCAATCCAGTCTGGGTTCAATCCAGTCTGGGTTCAATCCAGTCTGAGTTCAATCTAATCTGGGTTTAATCTATTCTGGGTTCAATCCAGTGTGGGTTCAATCCAGTATGGGTTCAATCTAACCTGGTATTAATCCAGCCGAGGTTCAATCCAGTCTGGGCCCAATCCAGTCTGGGTTAAATCCAGTCTGGGTCCAATCCAGTCTGGGTCCAATCCAGTCTGGGTCCAATCCAGTCTGGGTTAAATCCAGTCTGGGTCCAATCCAGTCTGGGTCCAATCCAGTCTGGGTCCAATCCAGTCTGGGTCCAATCCAGTCTGGGTTCAATCCAGTCTGGGTTCAATCCAGTCTGGGTCCAATCCAGTCTGGGTCCAATCCAGTCTGGGTCCAATCCAGTCTGGGTCCAATCCAGTCTGGTTCCAATCCAGTCTAGGTTCAATCCAGTTTGGGTTCAATCTATTCTGGGTTCAATCTTGTCTGGGTTCAATCCAGTCTGGGTTCAATTCAGTCTGGGTTCAATCCAGTCTGGGTTCAATCCAGTCTGAGTTCAATCTAATCTGGGTTTAATCTATTCTGGATTCAATCTAGTCTGGGTTCAATCTAGTCTGGGTTCAATCTAGTCTGGGTTCAATCTAGTCTGGGTTCAATCTAGTCTGGGTTCAATCCAGTCTGGGTTCAATCCAGGCTGGGTTCAATCTAGTCTGGGTTCAATCTAGTCTGAATTCAATCCAGTCTGGGTTCAATCCAGTCAGGGTTCAATCCAGTCTGGGTTCAATCCAGTCTGGGTTCAATCCAGTCTGGGTTCAATCCAGTCTGGGTTCAATCCAGTTGGGGTTCAATCCAGTCTGGGTTCAATCTAGTCTGGGTTCAATCCAATCTGGGTTCAATCTAGTCTGGGTTCAATCCAGTCTGGGTTCAATCTCGTCTGGGTTCAATCCAGTCTGGGTTCAATCCAGTCTGGGTTCAATCCAGACTGGGTTCAATCCAGCCTGGGTTCCATCTCGTCTGGGTTCAATCCAGTCGCAATCCAGTCTGGGTTCAATCTAGTCTGGGTTCAATCCAGTGTGGGTTCAATCCAGTATGGGTTCAATCTAACCTGGTATTAATCCAGCCGAGGGTCAATCCAGTCTGGGTTAAATCCAGTCTGGGTCCAATCCAGTCTGGGTCCAATCCAGTCTGGGTCCAATCTAGTCTGGGTTCAATCTAGTCTGAATTCAATCCAGTCTGGGTTCAATCCAGTCTGGGTTCAATCCAGTCTAGATTCAATCTAGTCTGGGTTCAATCCAGTCTGGGTTCAATCTAGTCTGGGTTCAATCTAGTCTGGGTTCAATCTAGTCTGGGTTCAATCCAGTCTGGGTTCAATCCAGGCTGGGTTCAATCTAGTCTGGGTTCAATCTAGTCTGAATTCAATCCAGTCTGGGTTCAATCCAGTCTGGGTTCAATCCAGTCTGGGTTCAATCCAGTCTGGGTTCAATCCAGTCTGGGTTCAATCCAGTCTGGGTTCAATCCAGTCTAGATTCAATCTAGTCTGGGTTCAATCCAGTCTGGGTTCAATCTAGTCTGGGTTCAATCCAGTCTGGGTTCAATCCAGTCTTGGTTCAATCCAGTATGGGTTCAATCCAGTCTAGGTTCAATCTAACCTGGTATTAATTCAGCCTGGGTTCAATCCAGTCTGGGTCCAATCCAGTCTGGGTTCAATCCAGTCTGGGTCCAATCCAGTCTGGGTTCAATCCAGTCCGAGTCCAATCCAGTCTGGGTCCAATCCAGTCTGGGTCCAATCCAGTCTGGGTTCAATCCAGTCTGGGTCCAATCCAGTCTGGGTTCAATCCAGTCTGGGTTCAATCCTGTCTGGGTTCAATCTAGTCTGGGTTCAATCCAGTCTGGGTTCAATCCAGTCTGGGTTCAATCAAGTCTGGGTTCAATCCAGTCTGGGTTCAATCCAGTCTGGGTTCATTCCATTCTGGGTTTAATCCAGTCTGGGTTCAATCCATTCTGGGTTCAATCCAGTCTGGGTTCAATCCAGTTGGGGTTCAATCCAGTCTGGGTTCAATCTAGTCTGGGTTCAATCCAATCTGGGTTCAATCCAGTGTGGGTTCAATCGAGTATGGGTTCAATCTAACCTGGTATTAATCCAGCCGAGGTTCAATCCAGTCTGGGTCCAATCCAGTCTGGGTTAAATCCAGTCTGGGTCCAATCCAGTCTGGGTCCAATCCAGTCTGGGTTCAATCCAGTCTGGGTTCAATCCAGTCTGGTTCCAATCCAGTCTGGGTTCAATCTATTCTGGGTTCAATCTTGTCTGGGTTCAGTCCAGTCTGGGTTCAATCCAGTCTGGGTTCAATCCTGTCTGGGTTCAATCCAGTCTGGGTTCAATCCTGTCTGGGTTCAATCCTGTCTGGGTCCAATCCAGTCTGGGTCCAATCCAGTCTGGGTTTAATCCAGTCTGGGTTCAATCCAGTCTGGGTTCAATCCAGTCTGGTTCCAATCCAGTCTAGGTTCAATCCAGTCTGGGTTCAATCTATTCTGGGTTCAATCTTGTCTGGGTTCAATCCAGTCTGGGTTCAATCCAGTCTGGTTCCAATCCAGTCTGGGTCCAATCCAGTCTGGGTCCAATCCAGTCTGGGTTCAATCGAGTCTGGGTTCAATCCAGTCTGGGTTCAATCCAGTCTGGGTTCAATCCATTCTGGGTTTAATCCAGTCTGGGTTCAATCCATTCTGGGTTCAATCCAGTCTGGGTTCAATCCAGTTGGGGTTCAATCCAGTCTGGGTTCAATCTAGTCTGGGTTCAATCCAATCTGGGTTCAATCCAGTGTGGGTTCAATGGAGTATGGGTTCAATCTAACCTGGTATTAATCCAGCCGAGGTTCAATCCAGTCTGGGTCCAATCCAGTCTGGGTTAAATCCAGTCTGGGTCCAATCCAGTCTGGGTCCAATCCAGTCTGGGTTCAATCCAGTCTGGGTTCAATCCAGTCTGGGTTCAATCCTGTCTGGGTTCAATCCAGTCTGCGTTCAATCTAGTCTGGGTTCAATCTAGTCTGGGTTCAATCTAGTCTGGGTTCAATCTAGTCTGGGTTCAATCCAGTCTGGGTTCAATCCAGGCTGGGTTCAATCTAGTCTGGGTTCAATCTAGTCTGAATTCAATCCAGTCTGGGTTCAATCCAGTCTGGGTTCAATCCAGTCTGGGTTCAATCCAGTCTGGGTTCAATCCAGTCTGGGTTCAATCCAGTCTGGGTTCAATCCAGTCTAGATTCAATCTAGTCTGGGTTCAATCCAGTCTGGGTTCAATCTAGTCTGGGTTCAATCCAGTCTGGTTCTCCATTCAATCCAGTCTGGGTTCAATCCAGTCTGGGGTTCAATCCAGTAGTCTGGGTTCAATCAGTCTGGGTTCAATCCAGTCTGGGTCCAATCCGTTCAATCCAGTCTGGGTCCAATCCAGTCTGGGTTCAATCTATTCTGGGTTCAATCTTGTCTGGGTTCAGTCCAGTCTGGGTTCAATCCAGTCTGGGTTCAATCCTGTCTGGGTTCAATCCAGTCTGGGTTCAATCCTGTCTGGGTTCAATCCAGTCTGGGTCCAATCCAGTCTGGGTCCAATCCAGTCTGGGTTCAATCCAGTCTGGGTTCAATGCAGTCTGGGTTCAATCCTGTCTGGGTTCAATCTAGTCTGGGTTCAATCCAGTCTGGGTTCAATCCAGTCTGGGTTCAATCGAGTCTGGGTTCAATCCAGTCTGGGTTCAATCCAGTCTGGGTTCAATCTAGTCTGGGTTCAATCCAATCTGGGTTCAATCTAGTCTGGGTTCAATCCAGTCTGGGTTCAATCTAGTCTGGGTTCAATCCAGTCTGGGTTCAATCCAGTCTGGGTTCAATCCAGTCTGGGTTCAATCCAGACTGGGTTCAATCCGAGTCTGGGTTCAATCTCTGGGTTCAATCCAGTCTGGGTTCAATCCAGTGTCTGGGTTATCCAGTCCAGTCTGGGTTCAATCCAGTCTGGGTTCAATCCATCTTCAATCCAGTCTGGGTTCAATCCAGTCTGGGTCTGGGTTCAATCCAGTCTGGGTTCAATCCAGTCTGGGGTCCAATCCAGTCTGGGTCCAATCCAGTCTGGGTTTAATCCAGTCTGGGTTCAATCCAGTCTGGGTTCAATCCAGTCTGGTTCCAATCCAGTCTAGGTTCAATCCAGTCTGGGTTCAATCTATTCTGGGTTCAATCTTGTCTGGGTTCAATCCAGTCTGGGTTCAATCCAGTCTGGTTCCAATCCAGTCTGGGTCCAATCCAGTCTGGGTCCAATCCAGTCTGGGTTCAATCGAGTCTGGGTTCAATCCAGTCTGGGTTCAATCCAGTCTGGGTTCAATCCATTCTGGGTTTAATCCAGTCTGGGTTCAATCCATTCTGGGTTCAATCCAGTCTGGGTTCAATCCAGTTGGGGTTCAATCCAGTCTGGGTTCAATCTAGTCTGGGTTCAATCCAATCTGGGTTCAATCCAGTGTGGGTTCAATCGAGTATGGGTTCAATCTAACCTGGTATTAATCCAGCCGAGGTTCAATCCAGTCTGGGTCCAATCCAGTCTGGGTTAAATCCAGTCTGGGTCCAATCCAGTCTGGGTCCAATCCAGTCTGGGTTCAATCCAGTCTGGGTTCAATCCAGTCTGGTTCCAATCCAGTCTAGGTTCAATCCAGTCTGGGTTCAATCTATTCTGGGTTCAATCTTGTCTGGGTTCAGTCCAGTCTGGGTTCAATCCAGTCTGGGTTCAATCCTGTCTGGGTTCAATCCAGTCTGGGTTCAATCCTGTCTGGGTTCAATCCAGTCTGGGTCCAATCCAGTCTGGGTCCAATCCAGTCTGGGTTTAATCCAGTCTGGGTTCAATCCAGTCTGGGTTCAATCCAGTCTGGTTCCAATCCAGTCTAGGTTCAATCCAGTCTGGGTTCAATCTATTCTGGGTTCAATCTTGTCTGGGTTCAATCCAGTCTGGGTTCAATCCAGTCTGGTTCCAATCCAGTCTGGGTCCAATCCAGTCTGGGTCCAATCCAGTCTGGGTTCAATCCAGTCTGGGTTCAATCCATCTGGTTCCAATCCAGTCTAGGTTCAATCCAGTCTGGGTTCAATCTATTCTGGGTTCAATCTTGTCTGGGTTCAATCCAGTCTGGGTTCAATCCAGTCTGGGTTCAATCCAGTCTGAGTTCAATCTAATCTGGGTTTAATCTATTCTGGATTCAATCTAGTCTGGGTTCAATCTAGTCTGGGTTCAATCTAGTCTGGGTTCAATCTAGTCTGGGTTCAATCTAGTCTGGGTTCAATCCAGTCTGGGTTCAATCCAGTCTGGGTTCAATCTAGTCTGGGTTCAATCCAGTCTGGGTCCAATCCAGTCTGAGTTCAATCCATTCTGGGTTCAATCCATTCTGGGTTCAATCCATTCTGGGCTCAATCCATTCTGGGTTCAATCCAGTCTGGGTTCAATCCAGTCTGGGTTCAATCCATTCTGGGTTTAATCCAGTCTGGGTTCAATCCATTCTGGGTTCAATCCAGTCTGGGTTCAATCCAGTCGGGGTTCAATCCAGTCTGGGTTCAATGTAGTCTGGGTTCAATCCAGTCTGGGTTCAATCCAGTCTGGGTTCAATCCAGTCTGGGTTCAATCCAGTCTGGGTTCAATCCAGTCTGAGTTCAATCCAGTCTGGGTTGAATCCAGTCTGGGTTCCATCTCGTCTGGGTTCAATCCAGTCTCAATCCAGTCTGGGTTCAATCTAGTGTGGGTTCAATCCAGTGTGGGTTCAATCCAGTATGGGTTCAATCTAACCTGGTATTAATCCAGCCGAGGTTCAATCCAATCTGGGTCCAATCCAGTCTGGGTTAAATCCAGTCTGGGTCCAATCCAGTCTGGGTCCAATCCAGTCTGGGTCCAATCCAGTCTGGGTTCAATCCAGTCTGGGTTCAATCCAGTCTAGGTTCAATCCAGTCTGGGTTCAATCTATTCCGGGTTCAATCTTGTCTGGGTTCAGTCCAGTCTGGGTTCAATCCAGTCTGGGTTCAATCCAGTCTGGGTTCCATCCAGTCTGGGTTCAATCCTGTCTGGGTTCAATCCAGTCTGGGTTCAATTCAGTCTGGGTCCAATCCAGTCTGGGTCCAATGCAGTCTGGGTTCAATCTAGTCTGGGTTCAATCCAGTTTGGGTTCAATCCAGTCTGGGTTCAATCCAGTCTAGGTTCAATCCAGTCTGGGTTCAATCCAGTCTGGGTTCAATCCAGTCTGAGTTCAATCCAGTCTGGGTTGAATCCAGTCTGGGTTCCATCTCGTCTGGGTTCAATCCAGTCTCAATCCAGTCTGGGTTCAATCTAGTCTGGGTTCAATCCAGTCTGGGTTCAATTCAGTCTGGGTTCAATCCAATCTGGGTCCAATCCAGTCTGGGTTAAATCCAGTCTGGGTCCAATCCAGTCTGGGTCCAATCCAGTCTGGGTCCAATCCAGTCTGGGTCCAATCCAGTCTGGGTTCAATCCAGTCTGGGTTCAATCCAGTCTAGGTTCAATCCAGTCTGGGTTCAATCTATTCCGGGTTCAATCTTGTCTGGGTTCAGTCCAGTCTGGGTTCAATCCAGTCTGGGTTCAATCCAGTCTGGGTTCAATCCAGTCTGGGTTCAATCCAGTCTGGGTCCAATCCAGTCTGGGTCCAATCCAGTCTGGGTTCAATCCAGTCTAGGTTCAATCCAGTCTGGGTTCAAGCTAGTCTGGGTTCAATCCAGTCTGTGTTCAATCCAGTCTGGGTTCAATCCAGTCTGGATTCCATCCAGTCTGGGTCCAATCCAGTCTGGGTTCAATCCAGTCTGGGTCCAATCCAGTCTGCGTTCAATCCAGTCTGGGTCCAATCCAGTCTGGGTTCAATCCATTCTGGGTTCACTCCATTCTGGGTTCAATCCTGTCTGGGTTCAATCCAGTCTGGGTTCAATCCAGTCTGGGTCCAATCCAGTCTGGGTTCAATCCAGTCTGGGTCCAATCCAGTCTGGGTTCAATCCAGTCTGGGTCCAATCCAGTCTGGGTTCAATCCATTCTGGGTTCAATCCATTCTGGGTTCAATCCATTCTGGGCTCAATCCATTCTGGGTTCAATCCAGTCTGGGTTCAATCCAGTCTGGGTTCAATCCATTCTGGGTTTAATCCAGTCTGGGTTCAATCCATTCTGGGTTCAATCCAGTCTGGGTTCAATCCAGTCAGGGTTCAATCCAGTCTGGGTTCAATCTAGTCTGGGTTCAATCCAGTCTGGGTTCAATCCAGTCTGGGTTCAATCCAGTCTGGGTTCAATCCAGTCTGAGTTCAATCCAGTCTGGGTTGAATCCAGTCTGGGTTCCATCTCGTCTGGGTTCAATCCAGTCTCAATCCAGTCTGGGTTCAATCTAGTCTGGGTTCAATCCAGTGTGGGTTCAATCCAGTACGGGTTCAATCTAACCTGGTATTAATCCAGCCGAGGTTCAATCCAATCTGGGTCCAATCCAGTCTGGGTTAAATCCAGTCTGGGTCCAATCCAGTCTGGGTCCAATCCAGTCTGGGTCCAATCCAGTCTGGGTTCAATCCAGTCTGGGTTCAATCCAGTCTAGGTTCAATCCAGTCTGGGTTCAATCTATTCCGGGTTCAATCTTGTCTGGGTTCAGTCCAGTCTGGGTTCAATCCAGTCTGGGTTCAATCCAGTCTGGGTTCCATCCAGTCTGGGTTCAATCCTGTCTGGGTTCAATCCAGTCTGGGTTCAATTCAGTCTGGGTCCAATCCAGTCTGGGTCCAATGCAGTCTGGGTTCAATCTAGTCTGGGTTCAATCCAGTTTGGGTTCAATCCAGTCTGGGTTCAATCCAGTCTAGGTTCAATCCAGTCTGGGTTCAATCCAGTCTGGGTTCAATCCAGTCTGAGTTCAATCCAGTCTGGGTTGAATCCAGTCTGGGTTCCATCTCGTCTGGGTTCAATCCAGTCTCAATCCAGTCTGGGTTCAATCTAGTCTGGGTTCAATCCAGTGTGGGTTCAATCCAGTATGGGTTCAATCTAACCTGGTATTAATCCAGCCGAGGTTCAATCCAATCTGGGTCCAATCCAGTCTGGGTTAAATCCAGTCTGGGTCCAATCCAGTCTGGGTCCAATCCAGTCTGGGTCCAATCCAGTCTGGGTTCAATCCAGTCTGGGTTCAATCCAGTCTGGGTCCAATCCAGTCTAGGTTCAATCTATTCTGGGTTCAATCTTGTCTGGGTTCAGTCCAGTCTAGGTTCAATCCAGTCTGGGTTCAATCCAGTCTGGGTTCAATCCTGTCTGGGTTCAATCCAGTCTGGGTTCAATTCAGTCTGGGTTCAATCCAGTCTGGGTTCAATCTAGTCTGGGTTCAATCCAGTCTGGGTTCAATCCAGTCTGGGTTCAATCTCGTCTGGGTTCAATCGAGTCTGTGTTCAATCCAGTCTGGGTTCAATCTAGTCTGGGTTCAATCTAGTCTGAATTCAATCCAGTCTGGGTTCAATCCAGTCTGTGTTCAATCCAGTCTGGGTTCAATCCAGTCTGGGTTCAATCCAGTCTGGGTTCAATCCAGTCTGGGTTCAATCCAGTCTGGGTTCAATCCAGTCAGGGTTCAATCCCGTCTGGGTTCAATCCAGTCTGGGTTCAATCTAGTCTGGGTTCAATCTAGTCTGTGTTCAATCAAGTCTGGGTTCAATCAAGTCTGGGGTCAATCCAGTCTGGGTTCAATCTAACCTGGTATTAATCCAGCCTGGGTTCAATCCAGTCTGGGTCCAATCCAGTCTGGGTTCAATCCAGCCTGGGTTCAATCCAGTCTGGGTTCAATCTAGTCTGGTTTCAATCCAGTCTGGGTTCAATCCAGTCTGGGTTAAATCCAGTCTGGGTTCAATCCAGTCTGGGTTAAATCCAGTCTGGGTCCAATCCAGTCTGGGTTCAATCCAGTCTGGGTTCAATCCAGTCTGGGTCCAATCCAGTCTGGGTTCAATCCAGTCTGGGTCCAATCCAGTCTGGGTTCAATCCAGTCTGGGTCCAATCCAGTCTGGGTT
This sequence comes from Eptatretus burgeri, assembly GCF_056783735.1. NCBI lineage: Eukaryota > Metazoa > Chordata > Myxini > Myxiniformes > Myxinidae > Eptatretus > Eptatretus burgeri. The sequence goes on from NC_140971.1 coordinate 56,317,259, forward strand.
CAATCCAGTCTGGGTCCAATCCAGTCTGGGTTCAATCCAGTCTGGGTCCAATCCAGTCTGGGTTCAATCCAGTCTGGGTCCAATCCAGTCTGGGTCCAATCCAGTCTGGGTCCAATCCAGTCTGGGTCCAATGCAGTCTGGGTTCAATCCAGTCTGGGTTCAATCCAGTCTGGGTTCAATCCTGTCTGGGTTCAATCCTGTCTGGGTTCAATCTAGTCTGGGTTCAATCCATTCTGGGTTCAATCCAGTCTGGGTTCAATCCATTCTGGGTTCAATCCAGTCTGGGTTCAATCTATTCTGGGTTCAATCCAGTCTGGGTTCAATCCAGTCTGGGTTCAATCCAGTCTGGGTTCAATCTAGTCTGGGTTCAATCCAGTCTAAGTTCAATCCAATCTGGGTTCAATCCAGTCTGGGTTCCATCTCGTCTGGGTTCAATCCAGTCTCAATCCAGTCTGGGTTCAATCTAGTCTGGGTTCAATCCAGTCTGGGTTCAATCCAGTCTGGGTTCAATCCAGTCTGGGTCCAATCCAGTCTGGGTTCAATCCCGACTGGGTTCAATCCAGTCTGGGTTCAATCCAGTCTGGGTTCAATCCAGTCTGGGTTCAATCCAGTCTGGGTTCCATCTCGTCTGGGTTCAATCCAGTCTCAATCCAGTCTGAGTTCAATCCAGTATGGGTTCAATCCAGTCTGGGTTCAATCCAGTCTGGGTTCAATCCAGTCTGGGTCCAATCCAGTCTGGGTTCAATCCAGACTGGGTTCAATCCAGACTGGGTTCAATCAAGTCTGGGTTCAATCCAGTCTGGGTTCAATCTAACCTGGTATTAATTCAGTCTGGGTTCAATCCAGTCTGGGTTCAATCCAGTCTGGGTTCAATCTAACCTGGTATTAATTCAGTCTGGGTTCAATCCAGTCTGGGTTCAATCCAGTCTGGGTTCAATCCAGTCTGGGTTCAATCTAACCTGGTATTAATCCAGTCTCGGTTCAATCCATTCCGGGTTCAATCCAGTCTCGGTTCAATCTCGTCTGGGTTCAATCCAGTCTGGGTTCAATCTAACCTGGTATTAATCCAGTCTCAGTTCAATCCATTCTGGGTTCAATCCAGTCTGGGTTCAGTCCATTCTGGGTTCAATCCAGTCTCGGTTCAATCCATTCTGGGTTCAATCTCGTCTGGGTTCAACCTGTCTGGGTTCAATCGAGTCTGGGTTCAATCGAGTCTGGGTTCAATCCAGTCTGGGTTCAATCCAGTCTGGGTTCAATTCAGTCTGGGTTCAATCCAGTCTGGGTTCAATCCGGTCTGGGTTCAATCCAGTCTGGGTTCAATCCGGTCTGGGTTCAACACAGTCTGGGTTCAATTCAGTCTGGGTTCAATCCAGTCTGGGTTCAATCCAGTCTGGGTTCAATCTAGTCTGGGTTCAATCCAGTCTGTGTTCAATCCAGTCTGCGTTCAATCCAGTCTGGGTTCAATCCAGTCTGAGTTCAATCCAGTCTGGGTTCCATCCAGTCTGGGTTCAATCCAGTCTGGGTTCAATCCAGTCTGGGTTCAATCCAGTCTGGGTTCAATCCAGTCTGGGTTCAATCCAGTCTGGGTTCAATCCAGTCTGGGTTCAAGCCAGTCTTTGTTCAATCCAGTCTGGGTTCAATCCAGTTTGAGTTTCATCTCGTCTGAGTTCGATTGAGTCTGGCTTGAATCTAGTCTGGGTTCAATCCAGTCTAAGATCAATCCAGTCTGGGTTCAATCCAGTCTGGGTTCCATCTAGTCTGAGTTCAATCCAGTCTGGGATCAATCTTGTCTGGGTTCAAACTAGTCTGGGTTCAATCCAGCCTGGGTTCTATCTAGTTTGGTCTTAATCCAGCCTTGGGTCGATCCAATCTGGGTTCTATCTCCTCTGAATTCAATCTATTCTGGATTCAATGCAACCTGGATTCAATCTCGACTGGGTTCAATCTTGTCTGGCTTCAATTTCCGAAGAGATCAGACTCAACTAATAACTGCTGCTCTGATGCAGTTGCAACAGGGCGCACACCCTCCTTTGCATTTGTGTGCAAATCGGCATTTGTCGTTTACATATGAATTGTGGACGTGAAATAAATGGTACATTATGAAACTAGAGGGGCACCCGTTGGAGCGCATACCCCTGCCACGTAATGCCTGATCCATGAGAACATATCAGGCCCAATACAATTTTGAGATATCATGCTATGCAGTACTATATCATTTTTGGCCATATCTCTCAATGGTGAAGAATCACATTAAAAAATGATCAAATCCATATCCGGATTCGGACCTACACCAAAATGTAAGCAATCTGCCGCGTCACAAACCCAGCTTGTCCAGTAACTTTCGTCTGAATCCGTCCACAACTTTTTGAGATATCCTGCACACAAATAAACAAACAAACAGACAAACAAATAAAAAAGAAGAAGACATCATGCAGAACACGATACTTGCAAAATCCATGAAACAAATTTGACCTTAAAAATAATAGGTGGTTCAATTTAGCGACCTGATATGTAAATCCATCCATCCATCCATTGGGACCATACTCTGTGCAGAGTGTCGGTGCTGCCCAAGCAGTTTCCTTGGTTATTGGGCACAATCCTGGATGGGTCGCCACTCCAACGCAGGATACTTGAATGACTCTATCATCCCAGCAAGCTGGTACTCATCTTGCTGAGCTCAGCAGGATGGCAGGCTGAATCAACTCCCTGGTGAAGTAATTCAGCAGGCAACGAGGCTTGAACTCAGGACCCTTGGATCCTAAGCCACCACCCCAACCACTAAGCCAACACCAGGCTTATATGTAAATCCTCTTCAAATTTCAAGTCAATGAGATGAAAATTGAGGATTTTAGAATTTCTAACTCAGTTGTTGACCTCAAAAATAATTGGCTGGTTGAATTCAGTGACCTGAAATATAAATCCTTTTCAAATTTAAAGTCAGTTGGATGAAAATTGAGGATTTTAGAAATCTCACCAAAGTTGTCGACCTTTGGCCTATGTTGACCTTTTGAAGTTTTGACCTCAAAAACAATAGGCTTCTTCATTATGACAAACTATACCATGTGGTGGAGTTTCATGAAAATCGGTATAAATTTGCCACCTGTAGGCGACAAACCGGCAGACAGACAGACAGACAGACAGACAATAACAAAATCGACTCACCAATATACTTGAAAAATCTTTGATTTTGCAAGTAACAAACAAACAGAAAGGGCTGAAAACAAAACCTCCTTCACCTTCCGTGGCAGAGGTAACAAGAAAAAGAGCAATCAGAGATTGCAGAATCAGAGATTGCAAACCTCCATGCACAGTCAACCATTCACTAAGGGTGGACAAGGAGACCTATGTGCGAGGAATCTGTGAGGGAAGAGCATCACCTGTGGTCCAGTGATTCTCGTCCTGCTTGCAGGGGAATTCGTGCATTGCGTTTCCTCCAAGCCTGTCCTTCGGTGTCCGGCAGTTAGAGCAGAGGGTGGTAGGTTCTTGGCAGAGGGTGGTGGGCTCCTAACAGAGGAGTCCGAAGTGAAGGTCCGCTGGGCTGGTTACTTTGAGCTGTACCAGGCTGACCCACCAGCTGTCGAGTTGGACGTCAGGGGTGTTATATTCCTGATTGCTGACCCCCCAATCAACTGTGGTCCACCTTTGTTTGTGAAAACACAGGCTGCAGTGAACCGTTGAAATGGGTAAAGCTCCTGGGATCTGTGGCATCCATGCTGAACTTCTCTAGGCTGGTGTAAATGCTGCACTCGTGTCGTTGCATGCAGTTCTGTGCTCTGCCTGGAACACAGGCATCGTCTCAAGTGACTGGAAGAGGAGCCTTGTTGGAAGGGTAATTGCCAAGACTGCAAAAACGACTGAGGGGTGACGCTGCTCTCAGTGCCCGGCAAGGTCTTTGCTCGAATAATTCTTGAGAGGGTTCGCCACCATCTGCTTGAGCACCAGCATCCAGAGCAGTCAGACTTTACACCAAGGACGTCAACGATTTTCCATATCCTTGCTCTTCAGGTCCTCACCGAACGCAGACGAGAGTTTCGGCAGGGGCTGCTTGCAGCCTATGTTGATCTCTGTAAAGCGTTCGATTCAGTGAATCGGGATGTCCTCTGGAGGATTCTTGGTCTTCGTGGGGTGCCACCAAAACTGATCGATCTGATTTCTGAACTCTACTCTGGTACTGAGAGTGCTGTGAGATGTGGTGATACCATCTCTGACTTATTTCCAGGTGTTACTAGATTTCGTCAGGGGTGTGTATTAGCCCCCACACTTTTCAGCACTTGCATGGACTGGATTTTAGGGTGGATGTCAGAGAGATCAAGCTGCAGTGCATTGTTTGGGAATGCCCTGATATCGGACCTTGATTTTGCAGATGATGCAGTCATCTTTGCGGAGACTCCAGATATCCTTTCAGGGGCCCTCAAGGGGCTGAATGAGGAGTCGTAGCCGCAGAGATTATGGGTTTTCTGGGTCAAAACTAAGATCCTGGCTTTCAATGACATCATGGATGCTGCTGTCCTGTCTGTACCTGTTTATGGCAAGGATGGCAAGGTCGTGGAGAGATTCCCTTACCTTGGCAGTGATATTCTTGTCTTTGCTGGCTGTGAGCCAGAGGTCAACAGACATCTGGGTCGGGCCTGGGGAGTCATGGATTCACTGGATCGTGGGGTGCGGCGCTGCTGGTACCTGTGCAGGAGGACGAAAGTCCGAATCTTCAGGTCCTTGGTGCTTCCAGTCTTGCTCTATGGATGTGAGACTTGGACTCGGACCAGGGATCTGAGATAGAGACTTAATTCATTTGGTACCAGGTCTCTTCGGAAAATCCTTGGCTATCGTTGGTTGGACTTTGTGTCCAACGAGTGGTTGCTGAGAGAGACTTGAATGAGATTTGTTACCTTCATAGTCCTAAGCGTCAGCTGTGGCTGTATGGACATGTGGCTTATTTTCCTGACCCTGATCCTGCTCACCAGGCTCTCTCAGCGAGGGAGCCTCATGAGTTGAGGAGGCCAATGGGCCGACCACATGCCTCGTGGTTGCAGCAGGTTCATCGGCATCTCAAGGAGATGGGGATGGGCCAGGCATCTGCCTGGGGGATGGCCAGACAGAGGCCCTGGAGTACGGCGGAAAGTGGATGCAGCGACGCGCTGTTCTGGCACATGCTCCCATACCTGACCAGAACCTGTTTTGTGTGGTGTATTTTGTTTGTGTACTGGTGGGTTTCGTAATTAATAAGAGACACAACTAGAACTGCCACTTTATAACTACTGGCAGTAATGAACGGGTACCAAGACGTCCCACTTTCATTGGACACCTGACCTTGACCCATTACCTTTTTTTTATTCTTATTTAATTGAATTCAGAATTGGATTAAAATAAATTCAATTCAAATCAAATGGAAGACCAAATAGGTTCAGTCCTGCATTGGAGTCATCAGAAGGAACCCGAACAAGCAAAAAGCAAAGATGAAGTCATTAGGAGGAACCTGGATAGGATTCACATTTCAGATGCTACTCCTCTATCCTCAAACCCATCCAGACACAGCCAAGTAAGCCTTATTCAACTCAGGAAGAGGCCATTTGGCCAATCAGGCCTGTGCAATGACTGCCAACCCATGGTTGTTTGTTCAGCTCTCTCTTTTTTAAAATGGTGAGCATCAAGCAAGGAAGCAGCACGTGTCTCTGTATGATTCGGTCGTGGTTTGAAAGTGACCGTTAATGTTTGCTCGTTTCCCCCAGAGTGGGGTGTAAATGATACTTGAATCGCACAAAAGAGCATCTGATGTGATGAGGTAGAGTTATTCTCACCTGATGATAACACACTGGTTCTCTCGGTCGATGAGCATATTTCGAAACATGTTGTCAGAGAGGGCATATATGTGTGGTGGGTTTTCATACTGTGCCTGCAAATGGAAAAAACGCATCGTCTTTTGCTTGTTATCAATTAAAAACAGTTACCAAACACGTGATAAATCACAACCAGACGAATGATCAAATTAAATACACGGTCAATCTCCATGCACAATCTGCTTCCATTCACAGTCAACCTCAATTCACAGGACTTCCTCACTCAAGAACTATCATCCACAACCCATAGTCACACTCCATAATGGACATCCACAAATCATAGTCATCCTCACCTCATTGACATACCAGGGAAATGATCAGGCACAACACATCTGGATAATCCACAAATGGTCACCATCCAACTCATGGTCATAATCTACATCATGTCATCAACATATTGTCCGCTTCAGCTCATGGTCATACTCCACAAATAGTAATCCTCATGCAATCCATGCAATCATGGTCATACTTCCCATGCAATCATCCACAATTCAAGGTCATTTTCCACAAACAACAATCCCTACGGCATGTCCAGAACTTATAAAATATTGTTACAAAAACCAGAATTTCTGTATTTTGTTGTGACGTTTTACTTTGATTATAGTTGTAATGGTTGATGATGTTATTATTGTTACTACATTATGGGACATAGCATTTTATACATGTACAATTATCATTGTTATCATTGAATGGCTTGGTATTTGTGTCGAGGCGAAGAGAGACATATGGAGAGATTGATATAGACAGAGGCAGAGGCATCTGAAGAATTTTTTCAACTTGGACAACATTCAGAGGCAGACAAAAATTCAAAGAACCATGCATACAAGTCGTACAACAACCACTCACAAAACCAAGGCATACAATCCAAGCAACAGCCTTCCATTCTTCAACCAAACGTACATCGACACCAATATTAAATGATTACAATGCAAACAAATCAATGGCACAACTGATTTCATGGCATATCAGATCATCCATAGGGAACTATTCATCATCGAAGATTCGTCCCTTTAACCCTTGAACCCCTCCAAGCACTGAATTCACAACCCAAAGTAATGTCCAAAGTCTGGGAATGTGGGAGTAATGTTTAATCAGGGAGTGAAACTTTATGACTATTCTGAGAGCGCAAGAGAGATAAAGAGAGAGATATAGAGAGATATAGAGAGAGATAGAGAGAGATAGAGAGATATATAGAGAGATATAGAGAGAGATAGAGAGATAGAGAGGTATATAGAGAGATATATAGAGATATAGAGAGAGATAGAGAGGTATATAGAGAGATAGAGAGATATATATAGAGACATAGAGATATAGAGAGATATATATAGAGACATAGAGATTGAGATTGAGATAGAGATAGAGATAGAGATAGATATATATATATATATATATATATATATATATATATATATATATATTGAGAGAGAGAGAGAGAAAGAGAGAGAGAGAGAGAGAGAGAGAGATAGAGAGAGAGAGAGAGAGAGAGAGAGAGAGAGAGAGAGAGAGAGAGAGAGAGAGAGAGAGAGAGAGAGAGAGAGAGAGAGAGAGAGAGAGAGACAGAGAGAGAGAGAGAGTGTGTGTGTGAAAGGGATGGACAGAAAGATATGGAAATTAGATAAGGCTGAAGGTGAGTGAACAATTTGGTGAAGAGGAGAAGGGAAACTGAGGGAAGCAGTAAATGGTGAGAAGAGATAAGTTAAGGTGAGCTGAAATTAATTTAGATGTAGAATTATTTGGAATGAGCTGAGATAAGGAAAACATGAAGTTCGATGGATTACACTCACCGCTCCTTGATACATCTCGACCTCGCGATCTGTAAAATAGGGCATCTGCTTGAAAGGGTTGATAGATATAAGTACGGATCCAATGTATGTCTTTAAAGAATCACAATTAAGGCAAAACGTCTGAAGAAATATTTCGCTTTCATTGTGATGATGAGTGTAATCCGAGTGTCAAACAAAGCTTTTCACACTTTTTCCAAAAGAGTGTTTAAATGATAACCATTTATGTTTCCTTGAGAAAACTCTCTCCCAACTTTCCTTTTCTCCTCCATGTGGAATGCTTCCAACATACAGTCTCAACAGGTAATCAATCTCTAACGCCCTCGTTAAACTAGCAGTTTTGAAGAGACACCAACCCATTGGAATGTTCACAGCACATCAGTCTTGGAGACTTCTTACGACAATGCCAATAGTCCAAGAGCCGAGCCTCCAAATTTGAGAGTGAACTAACAAAGTGGAAGAACTAAAAGCCACTTCTTATTGTTTCGTATACAGCACATGGCTGTGAGTGGCATCGTTGGCTGAAGGTGTGAAGGTGCTGCACGCACTCTACACTTTAGCGCAGGAATTTGGAATTTGTTCAAGATGCCAACAATATCTCGCCTATCAAAAGCCACTGTGGTTTTCAGTTATCATGATGTGTGAAGTTTCTTGAATCATGGCATGAACTTCGTGATTTTCAGCAAAATACCATTTTGTCCGCCATCAAATAAACTGCTTTGCTCCAAATTTGAAATTTCTCAGAAATTGCGCTCTTGCTCAAAATTGACTGGTCCCAGCAACATGTACTCCTAATTAAAAGCTGATCAGGATAAAATTCCTGATACATCAATGTATTTTTGTATCAAAAAGTATAGGTGTGTGTTTCCTAGCTACAAATGGACTGCTCCTGCAGATTATGTGGGCACAGATTAAAGATGTACACCATGTACAAATTTCAGCAATATTGGCAATGAGGTAGCATCTTGATTAAGACTAAAATTTTCAGAATACTAATTTATTAAAATGATATCGTGCATTATAGCTCTTATATGAGCCTTGACATTGTGCAGACATGGCAGAAGTAAATAGACACCTTAAATGTATTCATTTCATCGGTATAAAGCAAGTTTTACTCAGTAATTTTTTGATAATATTCAACTCTTTACTTGCAGAAACGAGTTCCTGGGTCTTGTATGACAATTAACTCTGCATCAAACCCAGGGAGCACAAGACCTTTGCAATTTTCAAAGAGGACGAATTGTTGGCCATTTGGAAGGTGGAGTCAGCCAGCGTCGGATAGCTCAGAACCTTGGCATTTCGCATTCTACGGTCAATCGGGTGACTGTGTAATTCACCCTGGAAGGCAAGGAATCAACAGCTTCCCGTTCTGGTCAACCTGGGCCCTCAGAAAGGTGGCTTCGAGCTGTCAAGCATTCCAATGAGAAAACTCCCCGTTGCAAGGCAGCAGATGTTGCAGAAGAGGTCCAAGTTAGCTTAAGAACTGCTGTGCGGTATCTTCATCGACTGGGCTACTGTGGGAGAGCAGCTAAGAGAAACCAGCCAACATTCAAAGGAGAAAGAAGTGGGCTGACGAGATGGCCACTAGACCCTTGGAGTTTTGGAAAACTGTCATTTTTTTCAGTTGAGTCCCAATTTGTTCAATTTTCTGACAGTGGATGCGTATGGGTCTGGAGACTTCCCAGTCAAGAGTTTTCTTTGAACCAAATGTCAAACATGGTTGTTTTTCAGTGATGGTGTGTGGAGCAATCTGGCGCACTGGTCGGTCAGAGCTTGTGGAGCGTGTTGGCAATGTCAACTCTACGATATACATTTCTATCCTTGAGGATGGACGTCTCCCTGTCTTCTCCACTGGAAAGATAGTGAAAAACAACATTTTGTTCATGGAACATGGAGCTCCATGCCGCACTGTAAAAAAGACCAAAGAATGGCAGGACAGAAATGGGATCAAGCGACGTCCACGGCCAAGTCAGTCTCTTGAGATGAATCCCGTTGAACACCTCTGGGCCAAATTGGATCGAGCTGTGCGGAAAATATCCAGGAAACCAACATCATGGGCAGAATTGCTGATACGCTTGCATGAAGCCTGGGCAGAAATCCCACAACAGGAAATTTCAGAACTCGTTAGTAAAAGCAAAGAGCTTAGTCTATGCCTGAAAGAGTAAAAGCATTGAAATCTGCAAATGGCAAGTCAACAAATTACTAGTGCATGTATCACAATGGATCAAATATACTTCAAATGTTCAATAAATAAATTCTTGAAACATCATGGTGTCGATTTACTTCCGTCATGTCTCTGTATATTAAATAAATAAATAAATAAATAATGTCAGCAAAGGTTTGGACAATCCTGTGATTTTGTTTCTGAAAGGAAGTATAGTTGTAAAATATAAATGTACATATTAATATTGTTACTTCCCATTAAAATGTGCCTAATCATATTGTTGACCTGGAGGTATGAACATTCACCTCAAAGCTGACTAGCCTGGGTCTGAATCCTCACCCAGCTATAAACTGCCATCCTAGTGTTTCACAGGCAAGGTTATTCATCAAAATATGTGCCATCACTCGGGTGGAGGTGAAACTTGGGGTCCAACCTGCCAGCACTAACTAATGCCAGGAAGGCAATGGCAAACCACCCAGTATAACCATTGCCAAGAAACTGTTTCAGCAGCACCGATGCTCTGTAGCAGAGTATGGTACATCAGTATCAGAATCATGTTGTGCCACTTCAGTAGAACAAGAGGGTTTACAGAAAAAAAAGAAATGTAATTTTAGTCGTCATCACCATCACACGACTCTTCTGCATTTTGTTGTGGCTTGTCGTTGTTGTCCTCCATGTTGGAGCTGGTCGGCAGCTTGCAGGCTGCCGTGCATTGAAGACAATTCAAGATGAACGTTGCTGTCCGATGGCCGGCAAGCTTGAACGCACCTGTATGACATTATACCAAGGACGAGCCCTGGGGGTGGATTACCTGTAGTCCATTGGATAACAAGACTTCCTTCTTTGTTTTATGCCCATCCACGTCGTTCAATGGGGTCAGGAATGTCTGGAGGATTTTGAATGTCCACCTGCAAGTGGCAGCCCGATTGTTTGCTCAAAGTTATTTTCAGTTTGAAGACTCGAATTCTCCTCTTCTGTCACAGAACATTGGTATCACAGCTTGTTCACTTTGTCCAACTTGGTGTTGGTTGACAATAAAGTTAACAAATGAATGACTGGATGATGCTTAACCCCTTAAGAAAGTTACCAGTTGGTACCAAGATACGTGAATGCTTTCCTGAACGTTTGAACATAAAATAGAATTTTCTGGCCTTTCATCTTTCACTGCCCAGCCAACAAAAAAGGATCACACCCAGTCCATGGATGAAATCCCAACAACACTGTGCACACATCAGATCCTAGTGTTGCAACCGATGTTATGAGGATGACAAGTCTGAAATGAGTTTTGGTGCCCCATCTGATGAAGATTTTGCTGTTCCTATCCGTGATCAGGCCAAGTCAGAATACGAAGACATTTGTATCATCTGCTATGCAGATCAGAGCAGAGTAGCTTTAAGCAGTATACTTTACATCCAGCAGTAAACAAGTATCAGTTATTTCTTGATTACACCTGAGAATATAGGTCAACACATTTGATGTGGTGAGATTTGATGTGGTCAACACAAGTGGTCACCACCAGTGCGAGCACCACAGTCGTTTTATCACCAAGCCTTTTCTGCTCTTTGTAACTCTCTGAAAGAAACTTTGAGATGTGAAGTTCGGGATGGTGGTGTTAGGCTTGTTGGCTTTTACGAGGGCAAACTTTGAGGGACTGAGAAGCGATTTGGGAACTTTAGATTTGGTAAAGTTAATGAGTCGGCGGTCTGCATAATAAAAATGGGCAACCTTCAAGAAGCAAATGTGGAGGGTGCAGAGTAGTTGGATTCCAGTGAGGGGTGAAGGTAGAGGCAGAAAGTGGAGCAAAGTGGTTGAGCAGGGAGGTACGTAGTGTAATGAGGGAGAAGCAGAAGGCACCCATTAAGTTCAAAATAACAGGATGCTCGGATCCACATCCCACCAATCTCGGAGGAAACGGGCTCGTTCAGAAAATAACTCTGCAAACAAAAAGGGAATATGAAAATGACATCGGCAACAAAGAGGAAGACATTCTTTTTGTCAGTAAGGGGTAAAGGAAGGGTTAAAGAGGAGTGTGAGCCCATTTAGGAATAACACACAAGAATTGGTGGAGGATGAAGGCAAGATGGCAGACTTGTTAAATTTACTTTTTCTTTCTACATTTACACAGGAACAGTCAGGGGAGCTTCTAGTAAATGAGAGTATATGTATGTCGTGGGTGAACAAGGGCTTTTCGAAGACATTCAAGTAGGAGTAACCGAGTAGAGGAAGTGAAGGAACAGTTAGAAAAATAAGTGATGATAAAGCTCCAGGTACTGGTACCATTATTATTCATAATTTACATCAACGATTTGGATAGTGGGGTTCACAGTCAGCCTTGCAGATGACACAAAGCTTGGAAGTAAGATAGATAGCAGAGAGAGGGGTGATCAGATTCAAGAAAGTCGAGATACAAAAGATTGGCATTTGCAATTTAACATATATAAATGGAAGGTACTGGGGATGGGGAAGAACAATGAAAATGGAGATTACCTAATGTAAGGGGCAATCTTGGAGCATGTCACATGAGAGTAATCTGTGGGTGGTGAGCAACATTGGAGGTAAGCACAGCACAGTGCCAGGCAGTTAAAGGTAAAGCTAACAGGGTTTTAGGTGGTTTTCATCGAGGATAAATTAAAAATCGAAAGAGGTAGTGGTACACTTGTATAGAAATTTGGTGAGGCCTCATTTGGTCAGAACATCTGAGGAAGGACATAGCTGCAATAGATGGAGTACAGCGTCGGACTAGTAGATTCATTCCAGGCCAAGCTAGACTAAGATATGAGGAATGGCTGAAGGAGAAGGGACTTTGTACATTACAAAGGAGGGACTTACGAGGCGATCTGATGGAGATGTTAAAGATGATGAAGTGTGTGGACAAGATAGGTGCAGTGGAGATGTTCGGCAGAATCGACAGTGTAAGGACCAGAGGCCATAGCCTGAAGGTGAAGAAGATGAGAGACTGTTAAGCCAGGGGTCTTTCAGTCAGAAAGTAATTAATGCATGGAATGGTCGACCTGGAATGAAGGTGACAGTGGAGGGATAGATAGGTTTCAATTGGAGTTAGATAGGGTCCTCGAAGCATTGGAGATAAAGGGGTATGGGAATATTGCTCGGACTTGTAGGTCGCTTGTGCGTGGATGGGTGATGGTTCTGGGGTTGGTGCAGTGCAGCCATGATGGGAAAAATGGTCTCCTCCTGCGCAAATGTTCCTCGTGTATATCCTTGGATGTAGCTTGTTCTTACTGTCTGTGCATACCTGCAGCCACCTCCAATTTTTGATTTTGTGGCCTCATCATATTTGATTGGAAGTTGTGTCTTGTTTTGAAACATGGTTCACACATTCCGGGCTTCTTACTCGACCTTACTGGATCTCGAGACAATAAGCAGGTGCTTCTACGCCCCTCCTGAAGGACACTGCCAACTCATTGACGATACGGGGTGGACCTCAAAGGTTGGTTGGTCCAGTGTTTGTCTCGTACATTCTTAAAATAATTAATTGTGTTTGCTCAAATAAATTATTAACACTTCACACAGGGAATGCAAACTGTCTAAGCCTGGTGTTTCATGTAATTTTCTCAACTTCAGTGAATGCCTCTCATTAGGTAAACTTGTAAATCTCGAGGGTAGAAGTTATCTGGGTGAATTATATTGAAGTCTTTCTTTATTTTGAAGATCTGAATCAATTCAGCTCATTGTCTTCTCCAGGCGAGTCTGTGAAGGTTCAATTCCCTGAGTCTGGCTGGATACCCGGGTGCTGCAAATGAGACACGAGTCAAGTTGCCATCTGTTGAACTTTATCCAGCCTATCCTCATTTAGCTTGGTCATTGGGGACCACAGATCATTACAGTACTCCAAGAAGGGACAAACTATAGTCCTGTAAATTAAACAAGGCCCTAGTTATTCAAAGCTGGAAGGAACGCCTGTTGCTGCCTAATCTGGAAGTTGCCCTCTTGGGTATCACCACAACATCATGAGAAAATGTCAAAGTTGAATCAAGCAACACTCCCAGGTCTTTTTCCTCAGTTGCACTCAATAAAATTCTACAGTTTGTATAATGGCCCAAAGTGCAGTTCCACTATTTCCCAGAATGGGATGACTACACTTTTGAGAAATGAGAACCATGTCCCTGGACACTCTTTGGTGATGATGATCTCATTGCTCTCTTCACCATTTTTTACATGCAAGGTCGAAGGCTCGTAATGGAGCTCACACACACACACACACACACACACACACACACACACACACACACACACACACACACACACACACACACACACACACACACACACACACACACACACACACACACACACACACACACACACGCGCAACACAGCCACTGAGCTTGGGGGAAGTGCCGTCACCTCCCAGGATACTCTGGGTACCAGTGACATCATAACAATCACGCCACTTTTCTCACCACACTCAGCAGGACATTTCGTCAGGAGGAATTTCCTCCTCCCCATGGATGCCAACCTTGCAAAAAGTTTTCATCTTGCAGAAAAGTTTTCAGTTTCAGCATCCTGTGTCATTTTTTTCATTTTTTTTTAAACCTTCATCTTTTTGAATGGTGAAGGTTTTCATGTAAAAATCAGGAAGCACTTGGGGATTCTGGTAATCTTCTTCTCTTTTGTTGTGCGCTGTGAGTAGCTCAATGTGAACGTTGAGTGGTGCAGCAGCCCCAGTGGAAATGCTCACAATATCTGAAAGATTTTGAACAAACAAATTTGTCCAATTGTTATTCATCAGATAAACCAACAAAGCAACATCAGACTTGTCTCTGAATAGGGGGCTTCTCAAGGTCTGCATGACCGAGACCTGGAGAAAGGACAGAGATCTGTTCATGGTTGCCTCAATGCTGCTGCTCGATACTCAGCTGTGAGATAACAGCAGGGCATTGTACCTTGTTTGAGATTGAAGCCATGTGTCCTTCCAGGTGTCTTTGTTCACAGTTTCTTCAGTGGGTTGGTTCACAGCGATTTGACGGAAAGGATTTGCGTGACTGAGCTGAACACAGAATCCACCGATTTGCAGGTCTGGACAGGTCTATTTCAGCCATCGTTTATCTCTATATTACGCTGGAAGGTAGCTCAAATAATTGTGTTTTTGTCCATTGCAAGGCACCAAGGGATCGTTTTTCAATTGGAGGATAGACGACGGTGCCAGTCACCATCTCTGTCGGCACAGTGTAGTTCAAGCAGGATCAAGACCATTTCAATGCAAGTCATACAAAATGCTATTTGTAGACCTCTCTCATGCTGGAAACATTCAGGTGAGTCATGGCCCAAGTGCAGAATTATCTTGCAAGACTCATTTTTCAACAACCATGTGTTGCATGCCACATGTTCTGATGAAGCTCGTACAATGCGCAAAGTGTCATTCAGCATGAGAAGATCTTCAAAGTGGTTGATCTCAAGCCATTCCATGAAGCTTGTCCATGTTACTATGTCAGCCTTTGGAGATGGACAGCCCAGTTATACCACATTCCTTCCAGACCTGTGTTGACTGATCCCTCGGTGATGATTTCCCAATTGTTTACATTAAGTTACAGATTGTTTGAAAGTTGTCTTCCATGAGCACGAAAGCTTCCAAACTTGTTTGGTGTTTCCATGCTCTATGATCTCAGAATCTATGGCACAAAACCCGACAAATCGACACTGATGTATAATATAATTTTAAAATAACTGAACATCATTAATTTAGGAATGCATATGCCTCGGAGCAACCAATTACTGAGATATCAAATTGGGTGCAAAATGGCAGCCATCTGATGGTTCCCACATCAGGCTAACGAGGAATCATCATGACTTTTAGTCCCTCAATTTGGTAGTCCAATCTAGTCTGGCTCATGGACTATAAAGGCCCACAGAGGAGCTTGCACATAAATTATGATGTGCATGACAAGGACATGAGGAAATATAATTGCACTTTTACACAAAATACAAGGATATGATAAGATAATGGACAAACTAACACAGTCGTGTGATTTGAATCAGGGATTATAATATCATTAGAGCAACCGAACCGGACAGCTCGGTTTCAAACATTGCAGTCATTTACCAAGAGTGACTGACTAGTCATGATGTTGTTAATTGCTGGTGTGTGATTACCAATGATAAGCTTCCCTTGTTCTCAAAGGGATGGGAGAGAGAGAAGAGAGAAGAGAGAAGAGAGAAGAGAGAAGAGAGAAGAGAGAAGAGAGAAGAGAGAAGAGAGAAGAGAGAAGAGAGAGAGAGAGAGAGAGAGAGAGAGAGAGAGAGAGAGAGAGAGATAGAGAGAGAGAGATAGAGAGAGAGAGAGAGAGAGAGAGAGAGAGAGAGAGAGAGAGAGAGAGAGAGAGAGAGAGAGAGAGAGAGAGAGAGAGAGAGAGAGAGAGAGAGAGAGAGAGAGAGAGAGAGAGAGAGAGAGAGAGAGAGAGAGAGAGAGAGAGAGAGAGAGAGAGAGAGAGAGAGAGAGAGAGAGAGAGAGAGAGAGAGAGAGAGAGAGAGAGAGAGAGAGAGAGAGAGAGAGAGAGAGAGAGAGAGAGAGAGAGAGAGAGAGAGAGAGAGAGAGAGAGAGAGAGAGAGAGAGAGAGAGAGAGAGAGAGAGAGAGAGAGAGAGAGAGAGAGAGAGAGAGCGAGAGAGAGAGAGAAAGCATCACTATGATTTTGTTGACTATTGACGAGCCATGATTTTGTTTACTAAGTGGTAATCCATGGTTTTTCTCATTGTTGATTACTGATTATCCATAAGTTGATATGATTTTGATGAGTAACTCACCAAGATTCCATTCAGCATTGAAACAAAATCCACAAAAGTTTGAAAGTCAATAATAATGATATCACACAATTAAAGCCACTATAATGATATATTGCAATAAATACAAAAAATACACAATTAATCGATTCACAGCAACAATCAAAGGAATTATCGAGAACGACGCTTGGTAGCACGTACCTCCGCCAGGCTGAACAGTATATGTTTTGTATCCCCTGATAGGCCGGATCTGCATCCGTACCTCTAATAGGCTTGTTCTTGTCACCTACCAAACTCATCCACCAAGTTTTATCAGAGTCCGTCCACAACTTGTTGAAATATGATGCAATATATCGCTTTTGGTCCCATCTCTCAATGGTGAAGAATCACTTGACAAATTCTCATGTCTGTATCCAGATCCAGATCTTCACCAAATTCGAATCAATCTGTCCTTGTCAGACACCTAACTTGTCCACTGCGTTTCCTCTAAATCCGTCCACAACTTTTTGAGATATCCTGCTGACAGACAGACAGACAGACAGACAGACAGACACATTTTGATGAAAACATAGCCGTCCACCTCTGGTGGCAGAGGTAATTAACCAACATGGAGCTGATATTCTCAAACCATTTGTGTCACTTTTTCATTCACTCTGATGATTGACCAGTTTTATTAAATTTGTCCCACAAGGTAACATTTGCTGAAAGTGGATCAAATTGATTATGTCATAAAAAAAAAATACTATATTCAACCACTTGATGTGGAAGACATCACCACATATAAGGATACAAAAATATAATCATCATTGTATCTTTTGCGCAGGTTTTCAACAATTCCATCCTCGGTGATCTTGGACAGAAGAACCATATCATCCACTCCACTTTGCTTCACATTGTTACTTTGCCAATGGTAGTGGTCTTTGCTTCCCTGTAAACAAACAAAATAGATACAAAAGGGCATTACTGGTGACTGCTGCATGATCTGTATCCCCTATTTCTCAAAGATGGTGCGTAAGGATATGTGAGCTCGATACAAAATGCTTCCCCGACTTTAAACCCACTGCAGTCAGAGCTGTAGTTGTTATCAAGCCTTCATTCACAAGAATGCTACCCTTTAACCAAGGATTGCTGTGGATGTTCTGTTTGCTGAAATTAGTGCCACAAATATGAACCATATTGACATTATTGCGCTTGCATCTCAAGCTCTTCGGCAAACACATCTTCCGTTGTCTCATCTTCAAATGTGTTATCGTTGGAATGATCGTTAAAGTTACGGCAGTCATCTGGATACATGTGGGTCTGTTACCCTGGATTTGTTTTTACATGCATGTCATACTGAGAGATTACTGAAAGCATCTGGATGGGTTTTAGGCATGCAGTAGATCTATAGCCATGTGTCATACATACGCCTGCACAAAACAAATATCCATGACAAAGAAAAATCGCCGTACGTCGACAGCATCACGACCTCAGCCTTAAGCTTTTTGCTTCACTGTGGAAATGTAGAGGAGGTTGGTTCTGCCTGGATTGTTTTTGACACAAATAAGATTTCACTCCATCCTGTCCAGTGCAGATCATAACAAATTGTCTTGGCCTTGTGACAATAAAAATGTCTGAAAAATTATGAAATATGCAACAACAAAAAAGAAAATTATGCACTATAATAAATGAATAACAATATTTATCCCCACACTTAAAAAAAAAATCAGAGGGAGAGGGTATTGCAATCGGCTGCGTCTGTCCGTGGTTACACTATCTCCTAAACAGTTGGGCAGAAATTTACCAAACTTGGTAGTAATGATCACCACATGGCAAGAGCTGTGAGAGCATTGTCATTTTTGCATTAAATGTTTCAATATGAAACGATTTTTTGGATTTGACCCCCCCCCCCTCCCACACCTATTGCGAGGCAAGGTATTCCAATGCTGGTGGTGTGGAAAAGGAGATTGACCATGTTCTCATTGATGATCGCTGGAGGATGAGCAATAAGTGCAGGGTCTACCGGAGTGCTCAGTTCCTCAATACCGACCACAGGGTTGTTGAAGCAACTCTGAAGTTGCAGCTTAAATCCGGGAGAATGGTACCATCCCAGCTTCGGCTGGATGTTGGGAAGCTCAAGGATGAGAGGGTAGCTGAGGAGTTTGCGAATAGGCTGAGTGGAGATTTGGGGGGCCTGGGTGCTTTGGGGAATCCTGAAGAGTTGTGGATTGCCTTGAAAACAACCATCCTTTATGTTGCCGGTGGATGTCTTGGAACTCACCATTGGGCGAAGAAGAATTTCGTCTCTCAACGGACACTGGATGCCATTGACCAGAGTTACAGGGCCAGGCTAAATGGCAGAGCTGTGCTGTTCAGGGAGTTGAGGCATAAAACTGTACGTGCGTTAAGGGTGGACAAGGAGGCCGATTTGCGATGATGCGAGGATACCTATGAGATGTGGTGATACCATCTCCAGCTTATTTCCATTTGTTACTGGAGTTTGTCAGGGTTGTGTACTGGCCACCCACACTTTTCAGCACTTGCATGGACTGGATTCTGGGGAGGATGTCGGAGAGATCAAGCTGCGGTGCATCGTTTGGGAATGTCAAGATCTCTGAGCTTGATTTCGCAGATGATGCAGTCGTCTTTGCTGAGACTCTGGACATCCTTTTGGGGGCCCTCCAGGTGCTGAATGAGGAGTCAGAGCCGAATGAATTACAGGTTTCCTGGGTCGAAACTAAGATCCAGGCTTTCAATGACATCTTGGATGCTGCTATCCTGTCTGTACCTGTTTGTGGTGAGGACTGAGGATGTTGAGGTCGTGGAGAGATTCACTTACCTTGGGAGTGATATTCATGTTGGCTATTAGACAAAGGTCAACAGACATCTGGGTTGTTCCTGGGTAGTCATGGATTCACTGGATCATGGTGTGTGGCACTCTCAGTTCCTGTGTAGGAGGACGAAAGTATGAATCTTCAGGTCCTTGGTACTTCTAGTCTTGCTCCACAGATGTGAGACTTGGACTCTGACCAGGGATCTGAGATGGAAACTTAATTCCTTTGGTACCGGGTCACTTAGGAGAATCCTTGGCTATCGCTGATTAGACTTTGTGTCCAACGAGCAGTTGCTGAAGAGACTCAAATGAGATTTGTTTCCTGCATGGTCCGTGAGTGTCAGCTGCGGCTGTATGGACATGTGGCTCGTTTTCCTGACACTGATCCTGCTTACCTGATTCTCTCAGCGAGGAAGCTTCATGAGTGGAGGAGTCAAATTGGCTGACCATGTGCCGCATGGTTGCATCACGTTGATCAGCATCTCACGGAGATGGAGATGGACCAGGCATCTGCCTGGGGGATGGCCAGACGGAGCCCCTGGAGTACCAGCGGAAAGAGGATGCAGTGACACGCTGCTCCGGTGCATGCTCCCAGACCTGACCTGACCCCACCTGACCTGACACCCCCTCCCCCCTCCCCCCACTCCCATTCATGATCAGGGGATAGGAACTTTGGGTCACAGGGATCAAAACAGAAGGTTTTTTTGAACTCAAAATTTGATATTGGGTAATTCTTAGTGAAAATGTTTGCCATCTTTCAACCTTGCTTGAGGCAGGAAGCATGGGGATTTGTAATGACATGCCATTGACTTCAATCTAGTTGAGGTCAGGTATGGGAGAATGTGTTGAAGCAGCGCGTCACTACATCCACTTTCCACTTGTCCTCCAGGGGCCTCCGTCTGGCCATCCCCCAGGCAGATGTCTGGCCAATCCACATCTCCTTGAGATGCCAATCAACCTGCTGCAACCACGAAGCACGTGGTCAGCCCGTTGGCCTCCTCCATTCATGAGACTCCCTCACTGAGAGAATCTCGTGAGCAGGATCAGCGTCAAGAAAACGAGCCACATGTCCATACAGCTGCAGCTGACATTCACGGACTATACAGGTAACAAAACTCATCTGAGTCTCTCTCTCAGCAACCACTTGGTGGACACAAACTCTGACCAGTAACAGCCAAGGATTCTCCAAAGAGACCTGATACCAAAGGAGTTAAGTCTCCATCTCAGATCCTTGGTCAGAGTCCAAGTCTCACATCTGTAGAGCAAGACTGGTAGGACCAAGGACTTAACGACTTGGACTTTCATCCTCCTGCACAGGTATCGACAGCGCCACACCCCTGATCCATTGAATCTATGACTCCCCAGGCCCGACCCAGACGTCTATCAACCTCTGGCTCACCAGATATGGAGACATGAATATCACTGCTAAGGTAAGTGAATCTCTCCGTGACCTCAACATCCTCACCACAAACAGGTACAGAAAAGAGAGCAGCATCAAAGATGTCATGGAAAGCCTGGATCTTAGTTTTGACTCATGAAACCCATGATCCCAATTGCTCCAACTCCTGCTTCAGCGCCTCGAGGGCTCCCACAAGGATATCCAACGTCTATGCAAAGATGACTGCCTCATATGAAAAATCAAGGTCAGAGATCTTGACATTCCCAAATGATGCATTGCAGCTTGATCTCTCCGAAATCCTCTCCAGAATCCAGTCCATACAAGTACTGAAAAGTGTGGGGGCCAGTACACACCCCTGATGAACTCCAGTCATAAGTGTAAATAAGTCGGAGATGGAACCACCCACCACACCTCACAGCACTCTCAGCACCAGAGTATAGTTCAGAAGTCACATTGATCCGTTTTGTTGGCACCACATGAAGACTGAGAATCCTTCAAAGAGCAACCCAATTCACTGAATCGAATGCTTTGCGGAGGTCAGCATGAGCGGTGAGCAGTCCTTGCCAAAACTCTCATCTGCGTTCATTGAGGATCCAAAGAGCAAGGCGATGGTCAATTGTTGACCTCTTTGGTGTGATGCCTGACTGCTCTGGGCGCTGGTGCTCAAGAAGATGATGGCGAACTCTATCAATAATTATCCGAGCAAAGACCTTGCCCGGCACTGAGAGCAGCATCACACCTCGGTAGTTGTTGCAGTCCTGGTGATCACCCTTCCCTTTCCAGAGAGGGACAACAAGGCCCCTCTTCCAGTCAGTTGGGATGATGCCTGTGATCCAAACACAGCACAGCACTGTATGTGAAGACACGCATACAGCATTTCCACCAGCCTTGAGAAATTCAGCATGCATGCCACAAATCCAACGAGCTTTACCAACTTTCAACTGGTTCACTGCAGCCTGTGTTTCCACAAATGAAGGCGGTTTCCAGTTGATTGGAGGGTCAGCAATAGCGATAGATACACCCTTGACATCCAATGCAACAGCAGGTGGGTCAGCCTGGAAGAGGTGCTCAAAGTAACCGGCCAGGTGGACCTTTACTTCGGATTCCTTTGTCAAGAGCCCACCACCCTCTGCTCTAACTGCATTACACTGAGGAACAGGCTTGGAGGAACACAAAGCATGAATTCTTCTGTAAGCAGGATGAGAATCACTTGACCACAGGTAATGTTCTACCATTTCACAGATTCCTGGCGCATAGACCTCCTTGTCCACCCTGAGCGTATGTACAGTTTTTGCCTTAATTCCCTGAACAGCTCAGCTCTGCCATTAAGCCTGGCCCTGTGACTCTGATCATTGGGATCCAGTGTCCCTTGGGAGACAAATTTCTTCTTCGCCTGAAGGTGGGTTCCAAGACATCCACCCACAACATCAAGGATGGTCGTCTTGAAGGCACTCCACAACTTTTCAGGATTGCTGAAAATACCCAGACCCCCCTAATCCCCACTCAGCCTGCTCACAAACTCCTCAACTACCCTCTCATCCTTAAACTTGCCAACATACAGCCTTGGCTGGGATGGTACCATTTTCGTGGATTTAAGCAGAAACTTCAGAGTTGCTACAACAACCCTGTGGTATGTTTTGAGGAACTGAGCACTCTGGTAGACCCTGCAGTTCTGAATCATCCTCCATTGACCATAAACGAGCACATAGTCAATCTCCTTTGCCACACCGCCAGCATTGGAATGCCAAGTTCAGCGATGAGCCTGTGGGAGTTGAAACCATGAACCAGCCACGCTAAGTCCATGGCTTCTTACAAAGTCAAGGGACTTAGTGCTATTCTGGTTCACAGTCCCAGATACATGGGGACCAACACGTGTCTCATAACCTGGATCCCATCCCTATCAGTTCCAGTTGATGAATTGAAATCCCCCAAGACGAGAGGAGTATCTTACCTGTGGCACTGATGAACCACAGACTCAGATCCTGTATATAATTCCTCCTTCACGGTGAGATCACTCACCTCAGTCAGAGCATATACAGAGACCAGGGAAACAACACGCAAGGAGTGACGAATCCTCAGTCTCATAATACGCTTGTTGACCGGTGTTACCCCAATTATCATGGCAATCAGCTCATTGGACACAGCTACATTTTGGTGCAGGGATTTTGGTGTAGGGACAGAGAGTCGGGGGCTTGCACCACCTTTGTTGACTTGTCCCAACTTACTCCAATAAATGCTGCAAATTTTAAATTTGACCACACAACACTGTAACCCTCAACATTGTGTCCTGCTTGTTGTTCCCAACTGAGCATATGGCTGACGATGCTGGGAACCGATGCTCGATATCAATCCCAAATAACGTGCTGATTTTTTTTTCATTTTGGCTACCAATGTCTGTAATTCAGGAAAAGTACACAAAAGTCTCCCAGCATCCTGGGCCACCATGCGACTGAAGTACAGGTCCCACCAAATGCCTTCTCTTCATCACAGCCAGACAAAAAAATTAAAATGATGGTTATATTTGTTTCAGCATGTTCAAATGATAATTATTAAAAAAATAAAATAATGACTAAGTGTCATTAAAATAAATGACAATAAAATAAAAATGTAAAAAAATAAAATAATGAATTCCAAAACCAGGTTTGACTATTACTATTACCCACAGCACACAAGCAAGCACGATTATGGAATTGCAAAACAGATGAGTTCACGTTGAACTTCCCAAAATTACACAGATTGAATGCACTGTACTTTAGAAGAAGCATGATAAACAGCAACGGAAAAGAAAAAAAATCTGATGATAACGTTCCTGTTAGTCAATTTATGACTTCTGCACTTCTCATACGCTTGTGGACATTTCACGTGGAAGTAAAATAATTGATCTCTACTTGTGAAACCAATGAATTATTCAAGGAACCAATATGCAGTACTTAAAAAGCAACACAATTCATTCATTCAATGGTGTGAATGATAATTGGAAATGGTATTTCCTACTTTTATATAAGCTAGCACGCCACCCACAGGGTGATCCCCTGACAATTACATTTTTACTGTAAGTAAAGTTACACATGCAATTCTGACAACTTGTCAAGAAAAAGTCTCACCCTTCCCCTCTCAATCCCAAGACATCAATCCCTCCCCACATTCAAGCTTTCAAACCCACCACCAACCAAAAGTCCTCAACCCCCCACCCCCATTTTCCCCAAAGCCTCAACATTCCCCTTCCAAAGCTGTCTCATCTTTACTCTCAACCTACTACTACTCCTAAAAGCAAGTGAGCATTCCCACCCCCATATTCTAAAATCTAAACGGTCAATGCTAAACAGTTCTAAAGAGTACATTCCAAAGGGTTCAAAAGGGTTCCTAAATTGGTGGCTGTACTATCAAAATTGTGGGTGGAGTCAGGTGAACTGTCCAACCAATGGGTCGACTTCACATGCACACACATGTTGACACACACACACACATGGCTCCTTTTATAGTATAGACAAAATGTAGGTGCATGGAAGAGCAAGGTGATGGAGGTTAAGAAGGCAAGGTAGTTACAGTGAGGCTGCAGGAAGATACAACAAGCAATGGAACAAGAAAACAACAGAAGTGGAAAGAGAGGAAGAAAGGAAACGCAGTGAACTGCAAATAAGAGGGTCGGGTTATGGTTCACGGGGGTAGAAAAGAACAAGGATGGGGGATGACATGAGATGGTGATGTGCCACTCGCTAAAGCCTTGGAGGGAAGAGCACAATTGAACCGCCTTCCCGAAAGGTGGTTCTATAAATGTGAGAAGAGAGGAATAGAGGAGTGGAGGTGGGTGACAAACCTGGATGCTGGGAGTTTAACCATGTGGGGCGGGGGCAGAGGGTACTCGTAGAATATGTGTGTCCTGGAGGAGCCGAGGCGCTTCAGAGGACTTAGAGAGCAGAGAAAGCTAGATTGGAGGAGTGGAAGTAAAAGCAGAGGCTCATGAAGAAGCTTTCACATGTATCACGTGAGCAGCTATTCGTTCACTTTCACATGAGTTGCAGAAACAAGAACAAGATTCTTACTCCAAAACAATTATCTGGTTAATCCCATTTAATCAATTGTTAGTGTCCATATGAGTTGTACTGCAGAAAAAAAACCCTGAAAATAGGACCGAAGGCTTGAGCTCTCCTGAGAGATGACATACTCCATGATGCTGAACCACCCCCCCCCCCCACCCCAACACCCTTCCTCAGGCAATGCACAAGAAAAAAATGTTTTCCTCGGATATATCTCGGATAGAGGTTGAACTGAGTTTGTGTGAAGTACAATTTTAAATGTGGCAGATGTCTTTCGAGATTTACAACTTGGAATGGACCTTTCCGTGTCCGAATGACGATCGGTGCAAAGCTCTCCCCTGGAGCGCGAGTTGAACATAAGCAAGTTAAAAGAGGAAATTGCACAGCCAACTTGGCAAATGAGGATGAAAATGAGGAAGGAAACAGCTTTGAACCATTTTGTTTCAACACAGTCTCCAGGAAGCTCAACTGTGACCACCAGAGGCACCTGTATGTTTGGTTAATTTCTGGCACCTGTGGTTACCTGCACCACTAATGGAATATCTTAAGGTGCTTTTCATCGATAAGAAGTAATTAGCTGTACTGAAAGCTGCACTCGGGTACAACGTTCAATGATCTTTGAAGACCAAGCAATCACATACAGTCAACCACAATGTACAAGTGAATTGCAATTGTATTCAAAGCATCTCCATCGACGTGGTATTTAAACTGTGTTGGCAATTGAAGAAAGAAAAAAAAAATGTACCGATTGACAAAAAATTTCTGCACTGATTACCCCAAAATCAGGCATTGCAGACAGCCTTTCTGTTCAAACCATGCATGGAATTTGGAATGTTTCTCGAGTGCTGTGTTAAAGCACTAAACGAGCACAAATGTACAACGGGATCTTCCGCAGCATGACTGCAGACAAAATAGTTGCCTTTATTTGGCTCAAGTGCAGCCACATGTCAAATCGTGTGTTTTTCTTCATGTGAAAAATAGAATGTAACAAATGTACAGAGCAATGGTTGAGGATGGAGTGACAAGAATGCTTTTGGTTATAAATAAGGACGAGAAAATTTATGTTCCAGAACAGATTGCGAGATATGTACAGTGACCTCCATAGGTGTTCACCTCCAACTAATAATACCGCATTTAGATGAAGTACGAATTATGGAGAAACAAATTTTTCCAAATTTACTCTTTTTGTTCATAACTGAAGAGATCAAACTAAACACTGTTGTGGTTTTAATCCTGCTGGGTGAACATATCCCATACACCCTCCTCACCAGGGACCAACGTGAGGGCACCAGGTTGCATCGGATGAGCGAGAGGCCGACCCTATGCCACGACCTCATCTCTTTCTCTGTCTATCGCTCTTTCTTATCTCGTTTCCCTTGGAGTGATTGAAGCACCTGTGTGTGGGGGAATTGTGATAAGTTTAATGACTAAGTGGGCTTACGTGCTTTCTTTTGGGGTAAAAGCTTTCTTTTGTGACACTGTTTACCTTGTATTGTTGTTCATCTTTCGGCTGCTCCCGTTCGGGGTCGCCACAGCGGATCATCCGTAATGATTCACATACTGATTTGGCACAGGTTTTACACCAGATGCCCTTCCTGACGCAACCCTGGTCGCCTCTTACGACACAGGGATAAGGATTGGGTTTCACCATGACTCCGGGCTGCCCTACACCCTCTCATAGCGTGGCCCAGTGCAGAGCTCCCGTCCACAAGCGATCCTCCAACCAAAGCCTCCGAGTAGCCGGATTTCAGGCGCACACCACTACGCCCGGTACTGTTTACCTTGTATATACATGCTTTTTACTAATCCTTCATAAACTGCTTGCCAAACTGCCTGATGGTCTCTTTCCATTGGTTAGACCATAGTGTGTAATAGTGACAGGGTGTTCTGCACCACATTTAACTTGTTGCCCCACCTTACCTACATCCCTCCTCACAAATTTTTCCCATCTCATCTGAGGTGTATCTCTTTTCCTCCCTCCTTGCTCCCTCAACCCCTTTGCTTTCTTTGCCATTCTCTCTTCCTCCATCCACACCAAGTGCCAAGCCCACCTCAGCCACCTCTTTATCAATCCCTCCGCCAAGCTCATCCTCCAATCAGTCTTCTCCTTCGGTCAGTTCATCCATTCATATTTTATCAACTTTCTTCACTCCCACTATCTTTCTGATAGTTGTTTCCACAGACCTGCGGCATCTGTTGTGTCCAGACCATTATGGAAGTCCGCGGTTATACAAGATTTATGTTCATGTTTTTTTTCTCAGTGTTTCCGTTTGTAAACTTGGCTGCCACAACTGCTTGCATTCAAATGTGGGTCTTAACGAACATATACAGGACCTATCATAATAAGTAAACCAAAGTAAGCCAGCACCCTGGTGAAATTCTAAAATTCTTCTCTAATCAGCAGGGAGACACTGTATCAGTGGTAGTGACATGCATGCAGAAGAGATACAGACTGACAGAGAATATATACTCTTGAATCTTCGTCGCCAGATAGACCAATCTCAACCATAAGCTCAGGATTTTCGGATCGCGGTTCATACGTAACCCTCTACTTTGCCGGCTTGTCCATTGTCTCTGATAAATGTCCTTCTAAAGAATGGGTAATTACAAGAATGAGAAACACCCACCCTTGGTCCAAACCGAAGCAGCAAGGGTGGGGGGGGGAGGGGCAACTTTAAGTTGGAGGTGGCCATCCCAACTTAGTAGAATATTCCCGTACACATGTAACACACCCTGACTAACTGACTGACTGACTCACTCTCTGACTCAATAACTGACTCACTAACTAACTGACTTACTTACCTATGGACACTGCTGGGTCACATATGTTAACCCAACTAAAGTCAAGGTGAGCTAAAAATGAACAGACACCTGTAATCAGACACTTTGATTTCAATGACGTCATTAAAATTTGAGAATCCACACAAATTACGATTGTTTTACTCATTTATAATGCATGAATCTGTATGCACATTCTAATCGTACAAGCTTTGTGGTGTACCATGGTTTGCAGAATCCCTGACTTACAACAATCACCATGATTTACCATGGATCATTACAATTTACCGTGTCCCCCATTATTTTTCCCATGAACACTCCAATTTACTGATTTGCGATTTCATTACTGCACAGCCGACCATAATTTACAATGCCTCATTTCTATTAATGACCATATTCCATGCAGATTACAACGATTTACCTGGCTGAATAGCACTCGATCAGTATGCCATACATGGCTCAAAAAGACTTACCATGGCTTCTGCTGTCCAGCTCGGTGCTTGGGGCTTTGCACTCTCTCTCTCTCTCTCTCTCTCTCTCTCTCTCTCTCTCTCTCTCTCTCTCTCTCTCTCTCTCTCTCTCTCTCTCTCTCTCTCTCTCTCTCTCTGTCTCTGTCTCTCTCTCTCTCTCTCTCTCTCTCTCTCTCTCTCTCTCTCTCTCTCTCTCTCTCTCTCTCTCTCTCTCTGAACCTGCAGCTACCACTCCCAGCATGAGGTATTTTGCGGAAGTCCCAGCAGGAGGAACTGCAATCAAAAAGAGAAGTTATTTGCAAGAGAGAGAGAGGCATCGGTATTGGTCACAATGAGTGCTGAAGGAATAGCCAAGCCAAGCGGGTACCAGTACATGGACTTGTGTCTAAAGGCCTACTAAACTTCTGGAAAAATCACCAAGTGGTCAGGGAACGGTGGAAGCAACTGTTTCTGAGAAAGTCCCTTGTCTGCAATTGTTTAAACGTTTCCAGGTTCAGCACTTGTGCCTTAACTATCCCAAGAAATGCTCAAATGCTGTACACCAGCAATGTAGGTTTGCGTTAAAGGCACCAGACATGCAAGTTGAACATTCTAAGGACCAGGGCACTCTAAAAGTTCGTGTTCGAAGCATCAGAGATGTATAAATTGAGATTTTAACGAACAGGGGTGTTAGTGTTTGACTTCTACATGAAAAGGATGAATGCACACTTCATCCTGAGATACAAACTTAGTGTCAAGCATTTACCGATCACCATCATTAATATCTCTGCTCAATTTGTTGAAAGATTTGCGATTTTTGCCTCTTCTGTTGCAATGTCAGCATTTTGGTTAGCAGGAACCAATCTTGCAGACAATGTTCCATGGCCAACATTTCTTGTTTTCTGCGTTGCTGTGTGACACGTCAAATCAGCTAAATGGTGAGCATGGACTTCTGGTCACTCCAGATAATATTCTTCACCTTGACAACATTCTCTTCACGTGATACAATTAAGGGTTCACACACACACACACACACACACACACACACACACACACACACACACACACACACACACACACACACACACACACACACAAACACAAATATATATATATATATATATATATATATATATATATATATATATATATATATATATATGACAGCATATATATAACAGTATGTACAAATACAGGGTGTTTCAAAAGTAGCAGTGCACTATACGAAATACGTTTCATGTGTTTGTTCCTCTTAAATTAAAAATGTATGTTTGTTGACTTGCAACTATCATTGACTCACCTCTGTGAGATACCCACCAAGTCTTTGTTGTATTTCATAATAAATACTTTTTGCTGAGAAACAAGTCTTTTTTCACAACAGCTGCTAAGTTTTTACTGCAGCGTTTCTTCTGAAACAGCATATAGATGTGAATATATATATATATATATATATATATATATATATATATATATATATATATATATATATATATATATATATATATGTGAATGCATATATATATATCTATATATATATCTGTATATATATACACACGTGCATGTGACTATATATATATATGTATATGCATATATCTATATATATATATATATATATATATATGTGTATATGTGAATATATATATATATATATGTGTATATGTGAATATATATATATATATATATATATATGTATATGTGAATATATATATATATATATATATATGTATGTGTATATGTGAATATATATATATATATATGTATATGTATATATATGTATATGTATATCTCGAAACATGTGGAATGTGACGAGCACTCCCCCAATCTCCATTGGACATAGCTCTACGAATGTGGTCATCATTGGTTAGATATTTATCGGTATGCCATTCTGATGAGGGCAAACAAGCTCGAAATCCAGATCGGTGGCTCTGCTTGATGTTAAACTAATGTTGACCAAGTAATCTTTGTCTTTTTCACAGAGTCGACGGGTTGAGGCCTCTGAGTTGGAGGTGATGCTTTGGTGTAGGACGATGTCCAATGGTGATCGGGGGAGTGGTCGTCACACTCCACATGTTTCGATTTTCCCACCAATTGCATCACGTGCCTTCTGGTTGAATGGTTTGCATTAGCGGGAACAACCGTCTGGGTGGCAGATGGATGGTTGTTCTTTGCGGATTATGCGGTTTCACCGTGTGAGACATAATCCGTGACGATGCTCACCATAACAGTCAGGAGGTGCGTCTGGTGTATGTATTCCGGTATTTCAGGGTGATATATATACAGCAGACTAAGCGTAAGTCGGCAGCGTGTAACTCGTCACTTCGCCTAAGTCGGCAGCGTCAAAAAGTCCCAAATTTATCCAATGTTAAATCGACTTACAGACTTTGAATAAAGTCTGTAAGTCGTCATCTCTAAGTCGTCACTTCGTCTAAGTCGTCAGATGTTGTCCGTTCCCGCGTAATGGAAACTCAAGTAAATTACCACGCCTAACTCGTCACACGGAACTGCTGCCTCGTGAGAAGCCCGATTTCATGGAATCGTGATGCACGGGCTATTTATAACTGTGCTGCGTTCAGCTCAGTCAGCGTGCCGTCCCACATGCATCTGAAGAGGTAGACAGGCTGCGCAATGCAGTCTCGGGCGAAGAAGTAAAGGATCGATCGAGCTTAGTGTTGAAGTCCGATCATGGTTTTATATTGGCTTGTTTTGTGCATCACCACACTCACTTTCACATAAGTATTGAGTGGTAGTCATCACGATGACTGTGTGTCATGTAATTTGTCGATGGTATACGAATTTTCATTCCAATGAATGAATTCTAACAGCCATTCATTCCACATTTGTCGATGGAATATGAGTTTTCATTCCATATGAAAACTCATTGTACATTCATTCCAATGAATGAATTCTAACAGCCATTCATTCCACATTTGTCGATGGTCATATACCATCACCGATGGTACACGAGTTGTCTTACAGTTGTTCATTATCTTTACTTTTGATAAAGTGATTCATGAATTCCATCTTTGCTTGATCACTTTCCAACTAACCAATGAACCCCCACCAATGCCCCGAGGATTGTGTTTCCCTTTTGGTACAATAGCCGGCTTCGAGATTGTTGCGCCCTCTCACACGTACGTGTCCAGGCCACACGCTACTTCATCCTTCACCCCACAGTCATCATGAATGTTCGCATACGCGTAAGTCGTCACATGTCTAAGTCGTCACTTTTTTCTCGGTCCCGATGGTGACGACTTACGCCTAGTCTACTGTATATGCATGTACATATATACATATACACATATATATACATATATATATATATATATATATATATATATATATATATATATATATTGTTGTGGTTACCAAATTCGCAAACCACCATTCAGGTCCCTTAGGTGAGATATCTCGGTAAGTATATGTGTAGTTAGGCCCAAACCCGTGGTCCAGTGGGAATACATGTCATTTATGCGTGCTGCGACTCTTCAGGATAGCCGTTTTTCTTTTACTATCTTTATTTTGGACCAACCGCCATTGTTACCACCGCCAACCGCGTCTCAACAGTCGTCACAACATCAACCACCCACCACAACGCTGCTTCACCACAACAGCCACGACCTTTCCCGTCACACCTCGCAACCGTCGCATCGCCACCGTTCTTGCGCCGCTTGTGGGTACCGGTGTTGGACTCGTGCAGGGCGCGCGCCGAACAGCGTGTACAAAACCACGGATTTTCCGCTCCAAAAACGGATCAAAAACGACACACGCCCACTTTTGTTCCGTCCAATCGGTGAGCGAGGGGCGATTTGGCCCCGCCTCCAGGGCGTTGGAGGGCGGTCGCTATATGCAAATTCATGGATCAAAATGCATTCACGCCCACTTTTTCTCGGGCCAATGGGGAGCGAGGTGAAAGGTCGAAGGCAGGGGGTCAAAGGCGAAGCCACGGGGCTGATATACGCGGCCGCGTTCGTCAGTCGAGTGAGTTAAGACTTCGCAGTCGGTGGAGTTGGGAAGAAGAAGCAAGAAGGAGTTGGTCGTCGTCGTCGTCGTGTGCGTTGGAGTCGGAGCGAAGAGGAAGGAGCTGTGGAGAGGCGGCGAAGGCAGACGAGGGGGTGCTCGCGTCGTGCCGGGAGCTGCACACCAGGGAGGCCGACGGCGCGACCTGGTCGAGGTGGAGACGCTCGTCGCGGGACTCGAGGCAGAGTAAAAATCCTCCTTTCCCCCGAGCATCAGCAACCCCGTCCTGTTTCCCCCCGCGCTGAGATAGTGCGACCAAGGGGGCCCCTTTCCCACTCCCTACCAGACACTGCCCGCGAGGCCCGCGGAGTTGAGGCACCATCGCCGCTCCGCGTCTCATCACCAGACGGGTAGGCCCGACCCGGTCTCGGCCTCAGGCCCGCCTCATCCTTGAGGGTGTTCTTTTTCTTGGTTTTGGGTATGTGTTGTCGGCGCCGTCTGTGAAGTAGAATTGTATAAGTGTTGCCGTGTGCTCGCGTAATCGGTATTAGATCTGCATTGTCGCATTTGCTTTTTGTGTAAAATTGCATTGTGTTTCTTTTCCTTTTCTATGTGCATTTGGTGGAATTGAATATGTGTGCTTTCCGTTCATCGCGAATAAATGTGCTTTGTGTTGAACTGTTTCCCGCTTCGCTTCGTCATTTCTTTCATTGAATCCTCATCTTGCTTCACGTAAAGGGTTGGTAGTGGGCTGAATACGCCCGATAATTAATCGAACCGTCGAGGTCGACGAATAACACCGCTCGGTTATCCCGATAGTACGGAACGGGTCGCTTAAGTGGCCCGTGTCCGAAGTCGACCTGCGGCGAGGTGCGATCGCCCGGTCTACCCTCCGTGTGGGTACTTAGGTAGGTCGAATTTGGCGAGCAACCCTATCCCACGCGGGGGCCGATTGGCTCGATCGCGGTGAGACCGAAAGGTCCACCCGTGACTGGTTCCCGGCGTTAGTCCGAGAGGGTCACGACTGGATTGTCCGTCCGGTGGGCGACGTGCCGCGATTCGAGTTACGTGGCCGTCAGCACGCCGGCGGGCGCGAATCCGTAACAATATACATACATATTGTTGTGGTTGACGAAATTCGCAAACCACCATTCAGGTCCCTTAGGTGAGATATCTCTGTAAGTATATGTGTAGTTAGGCCCAAACCCGTTGTTTCGAGGGAATAAATGTCATTCATTCGGGCTGCGACCCCTCTAGAAAGCCGTTTTTCTTTTACTATCTTTATTTTGGACCAGCCGCCATTACTACCACCACCAACCACGTCTCAACAGCCATCACACAACAACCACCAACCGCAACGCCGCTTCACAACCACAGCCACGACCTTTACCGTCACAACTCGCCCTCGCAACCATCGCATCACCGTCATTCCCGCGCCGCTTGTGGGCACCGATACTGGACTCGTGCAGGGCGCGCACCGAGCAGCGGGTGCAGAGGCACAGCCTTTCCGAAGAAAACGGATCAAAAACGACTCACGCCCACTTCTGTTCCGTCCTATCGGCGAGCGTGGGGCAATTTGGCCCCGCCTCCAGGTGCGTCGGAGTGTGGTCACTATATGCAGATTCGTGGATCAAAAAGCATTCACGTCCACTTTTCCTCGGTCCAATGGGGAGCCAGTTAGAGGTGAAGGGTCGGAGGTAAAGGGTCGAAGGTGAAGGAGCGAAGCCACGGGGGCTATAAAGAGCCGCGTTCGCTCGTAGTTGAGTCAGTCAAGTGGAGTTCGGAGTTGAGTTGGGAAGAAGAAGAAGAAGAAGCAGTAGTAGTCAGTCAAGTGGAGTTCGGAGTTGAGTTGGGAAGAGCCAGTCAAGAGAGGAGTCGGAGAAGGCGGTTGGACGGAGCTGTGGAGAGTTGGAGAGGTGGCGGCGGCGAAGGCAGTCGAGGGGGTGCTCGTGTCGGAGTCGGGGAGCTGCGGAGAGGAGAGGCCGGTGACGCGACTGAGGTTGTGGTGGAGACGCTCGTCGCGGGACCCGAGCCAGGGAGATATCCTCCTTCCCCCGAGCATCAACAACCCCCTCCTGTTTCCCCCCGCGCTGAGATAGTGCGAGAAGGGGGCCCCGTTCCCACCCCATTCCAGACACTGTCCGCGAGGTCCGCGGAGTCGGGGCGCCACCGCCATTTTGCGGCTCATCATCAGACGGGTAGGCCCAACGCGGTCTCGGCCCCAGGCCGTCTGCCCCCTCATAGTGGAGGGTGGTCCCTTTTTCTTTTGCTTTGAGTATATGTGTTGTCGGCGCCGTCTGTGAAGTAAAACTGTATAAGTGTTGCCGTGTGCTCGGTAGTCGGTTAGATCTGCATTGTGTTTTGCTTTTACATTTGCTTTTTGTGTATTATTGTGTGTTTCTTCTTCTTTTACATTTGCTTTTGGTGTAATTGTATATGTGTGCTTTACGTGTGCCATCGCGAAATAAATGTGCTTTATGTTGAACTGTTTTTCCCGTTTCGCTTCGTCTTTTCCTTTATTGAATCTCCATCTTACTTCACGTAAAGGGTTGGTCGTGGGCTGAATACGCCCGATAATTAATCGAACCGTCGAGGTCGACGAATAACACCGCTCGGTTATCCCGATAGTACGGAACGGGTCGCTTAAGTGGCCCGTGTCCGAAGTCGACCTGCGGCGAGGTGCGATCGCCCGATCTACCCTCCGTGTGGGTACTTAGGTAGGTCGAATTTGGCGAGCAACCCTATCCCACGCGGGGGCCGATTGGCTCGATCGCGGTGAGACCGAAAGGTCCACCCGTGACTGGTTCCCGGCGTTAGTCCGAGAGGGTCACGACTGGATTGTCCGTCCGGTGGGCGACGTGCCGCGATTCGAGTTACGTGGCCGTCAGCACGCCGGCGGGCGCGAATCCGTAACAATATATATATACATATTGTTGTGGTTGACGAAATTCGCAAACCACCATTCAGGTCCCTTAGGTGAGATATCTCTGTAAGTATATGTGTAGTTAGGCCCAAACCCGTTGTTTCGAGGGAATAAATGTCATTCATTCGGGCTGCGACCCCTCTAGATAGCCGTTTTTCTTTTACTATCTTTATTTTGGACCAGCCGCCATTACTACCACCACCAACCACGTCTCAACAGCCATCACACAACAACCACCAACCGCAACGCCGCTTCACAACCACAGCCACGACCTTTACCATCACAACTCGCCCTCGCAACCATCGCATCACCGTCATTCCCGCGCCGCTTGTGGGCACCGATACTGGACTCGTGCAGGGCGCGCACCGAGCAGCGGGTGCAGAGGCACAGCCTTTCCGAAGAAAACGGATCAAAAACGACTCACGTCCACTTCTGTTCCGTCCTATCGGCGAGCGTGGGGCGATTTGGCCCCGCCTCCAGGTGCGTCGGAGTGTGGTCGCTATATGCAGATTCGTGGATCAAAAAGCATTCACGTCCACTTTTCCTCGGTCCAATGGGGAGCCAGTTAGAGGTGAAGGGTCGGAGGTAAAGGGTCGAAGGTGAAGGAGCGAAGCCACAGGGGCTATAAAGGGCCGCGTTCGCTTGTAGTTGAGTCAGTCAAGTGGAGTTCGGAGTTGAGTTGGGAAGAAGAAGAAGAAGAAGCAGTAGTAGTCAGTCAAGTGGAGTTCGGAGTTGAGTTGGGAAGAGCCAGTCAAGAGAGGAGTCGGAGAAGGCGGTTGGACGGAGCTGTGGAGAGTTGGAGAGGTGGCAGCGGCGAAGGCAGTCGAGGGGGTGCTCGTGTCGGAGTCGGGGAGCTGCGGAGAGGAGAGGCCGGAGACGCGACTGAGGTCGTGGTGGAGACGCTCGTCGCGGGACCCGAGCCAGGGAGATATCCTCCTTCCCCCGAGCATCAACAACCCCCTCCTGTTTCCCCCCGCGCTGAGATAGTGCGAGAAGGGGGCCCCGTTCCCACCCCATTCCAGACACTGTCCGCGAGGCCCGCGGAGTCGGGGCGCCACCGCCATTTTGCGGCTCATCATCAGACGGGTAGGCCCAACGCGGTCTCGGCCCCAGGCCGTCTGCCCCCTCATAGTGGAGGGTGGTCCCTTTTTCTTTTGCTTTGAGTATATGTGTTGTCGGCGCCGTCTGTGAAGTAAAACTGTATAAGTGTTGCCGTGTGCTCGGTAGTCGGTTAGATCTGCATTGTGTTTTGCTTTTACATTTGCTTTTTGTGTATTATTGTGTGTTTCTTCTTCTTTTACATTTGCTTTTGGTGTAATTGGATATGTGTGCTTTCCGTGTGCCATCGCGAAATAAATGTGCTTTATGTTGAACTGTTTTTCCCGTTTCGCTTCGTCTTTTCCTTTATTGAATCTCCATCTTACTTCACGTAAAGGGTTGGTCGTGGGCTAAAACGCCCGATAATTAATCGAACCGTCGGGGTTGACGATAACACCGCTCGGTTATCCCGATAGTACGGAACGGGTCGCTTAAAGTGGCCCGTGTCCAAAGTCGACCTGCGGCGAGGTGCGATCGCCCGGTCTACCCTCCGTGTGGGTACTTAGGTAGGTCGAATTTGGCGAGCAACCCTATCCCACGCGGGGGGACGATTGGCACGATCGTGGTGAGGCCGAAAGGCCCACCCGTGACTAGTTCCCAGCGTTAGTCCGAGAGGGTCACGACGGGATTGTCCGTCCGTGGGCGACGTGCCGCGATTCGAGTTACGTGGCCGTCCGCACGCCGGCGGGCGCGAATCCGCAACAATATATATATACATATATATATATACATATATATACATATATATATATACATAAACATATACATATATCATATACATATACATATACAAACACATATACATATACATATGTGTATATATCTACATATATATATATATATATATATATATATATATATATAATATACATATACAAACACATATACATATGTGTATATATATATACATATATATATATATATATATATATATATATATATCTACATATATAGATGTATATACATACATATATACATATATATATATATATATATATATATATATATATATATATATATATACATACATATATATGGTAAGTCAAAAGTAGCGCCTGATTTCTGTTTTTTCGGCTGTCAGATTCTTTCTGGGAAGTCATGTTGTTAATAATTGTCTTGCAGATTATTAATAATTTTCGTAATTTATTTATTTTTGATTTTGTTTTGCAGGTTATTGCTGCGAGTTTGGAAAGTTACTGAATTTGCACTGAATTGCATCACATGCTTTCTGGTTGAATGGTTTGCCGCGAGTTTGGAAAGTTGCTGAATTTGCACCAAATTGAACCATGAATTACCTTTCAATGAATCAACGCATTGTGGCCGTGAAACATTACTACAAATGTAATGAACAACCAACGATGGCGGCATGCCGTTTGGCACAAGAATTCGATATTAACCCACCTTAGGAAAGAAACATATGATTGATTGTCGAGAAATTTTAAGCAACAGGGTCGGTAGCCACTGCAAAGAAGTCCGGTCATCCGAAAACGGCAACGAATGTAGGTAAGGCTGAAGAAGCCATCAGAAGACTGGAACAAAGTCGGCAAAAGTCAACTCACCGTTTATCTGCAGAGTTGGAAGTGAGCCAATCAAGTGTTATCCGTATTCTTCACCAGAAAAAATGGAAACCTTACATTCCACACGTACCGCATGCCCTTCATGATGGAGATGACGACCGCCGTCTTCAACTTTGCGAAGAGTTCTTGGATAAACTTCACGAAGAGGACACAATGCCAGACAACATCTGGTGGTCAGATAAGGCATGTTTTAAGCTTAATGGCACAATTAACAGACGCAATTGTGTCTACTGGGCTGCGAATAACCCAAGAGTGACAGTTGAGAAGGAGGTAAATTTACCTGAAGTGACAGTTTGGGCAGCCATATCTCCATTAGGGATAATTGGACCCTTTTTCTTTGAGGGATCTGTCACTGCAGAAATTTACCTGGATATGCTGCAAACCTTCTTTTGGCCAAGGGTACAAGATCAGGACTGTTATTTCCAGCATGATGGAGCTCCACCTCATTATGTACGTTATGTTCGTCAGTGGCTTGATGAAAACTTTCCCAGAAAGTGTATCGGCCGCCG
>NC_140971.1:56360312-56378829 GCF_056783735.1 Eptatretus burgeri
AGATGGCGTCTCAAGGCGAGCGGGAGCCGGGGGTATTAGAAATGGATGTAGAATGTGTAGAATCCATGGTCCAGGATGGAATCCCCAAGCAGGAAATGTTGATTGTGCAGGAACACGGACTCGCCCAACTGAACCCAGGGCCCGAGGTGGGTGCGGCAGCGGCAGCGGCCGCGGTGTATGACACCTTCCCCCCCCTCTCCACCAAGACCCTTCCCCAACCCCTGCCGAAACGGCTCACTCAAGCGCACCCGACATGGCCCAGCTATGCGCCATGCTGGCGGCAATGACAAATGAAATGAAAAACGAAATGAAAGGCATGAACAAACAAATGATCGAAAAAATGGATGCGAATATGAAAAACGAAATGAAAGGCATGAACAAACAAATGATCGAAAAAATGGATGCGAATATGAAAAACGAAATGAAAGGCATGAACGAAAAGATGGATACAAACACAAATGAAGTGAAAACGACGATGGATGCGAATACACAGCAAATGAGAAAATAAATGAAAGAACTACGGGGTGAGACGCAGAACATGGGCCGATACCTGCAGGCGGGCATGAAGGCCGTGACCAGGGAGCTGAAAATGGCGACTCCACGTGTGGGAGCAAACGAGCTGGGTGGGGGTGCAACGGCTGACAGGCCCGCGGTGGAGGCGGGTAAAAAAATAATTCGGGGGGCGTGTTGGGCAAGGGTCGTGAAAGAGGAATCGACGGTGACCAAGAGGGAAAAATTAAATGGGGAGACCAAAACGTGTGAGACGAGACACGAGGTGACGACAAAGGAAATAATAATAGTTGAGACAAGGGAGGTAAAGGGTGAAGAGTTGGCAGTGACGGTAGCCGGGAAGGGAACGATAGAGGAGAGACTGCACGGTGAGGACGGGGTAAGTGACGCACACACACACACGGAGGTAGTGGAGGATAATGGGGGTGAGCTCGCGGAGCGTGCAGGGACCCGGTGCGAGCAGCTGGATGGCCTCCTCCAGGAACGAGGGGAGGGAGTATTCCCCCTTGAGGCGAGTCACGACCAGGTGAGTTCGGTCGTGCTTTGCGAGGTTGAGGGGACGAGTGCTGTGGACGGGTGCACGGAGAGCTTGGGGGGTATAGAGGCCCCGGAGACCCTTGTGGGGACACGAATCCCAGTGTAGTTGTCCCTGTGTGTGTGGTGCAAGGTGTGAGTGCGTCCCCGTGTGTGGAAGCGACCCCGTGTGTGAGTGGTGTGGTGGCGATGGTGCCGGAGTACGTGCTTCCCAGCACGCCGTGTGTGGATGAGGCACGGAGTGTGGATGAGGCACCGCGGGTTAGTGCCCCCGCGTGTGTGGGTGAGGCACCGTGTGTGGAAGAGACCGCGTGTGTGTGTCGCCGTGTGTATGAGTGAGGCACCGCGGGCGAGTGCCCCCGCGTGTGGAAGTGGTATGGTTTGTGTGAGGAAAATGGCATACGTGAGTGAACGGCCGAATGCAAGGGAGACCGTGTGTGTGAGAGAGCGGTATGTAAGGGAGATGTCGGTTGGCATGCGGGAGCACGCAGCCGCATCTCCCGGTGTGAATGTGATGGAGTGGACTGTGTGCGTCGTAACACGCAGGTATGCGTGTGTGGAATGGAGACGGAGACGGCGACAGAGGAGAGAAAGCCGAGTAGCGGCTGTAGTTGTTTCGCGGACCGTGCCGGGTTCACCCAGCAGTGAGCACGCGGTTCGTGCTGTGCAACGCACGAGACCGCCACGTGCTCGCTTGCGAGAGTGAAGTCTCGGTCCGGAAACGCACGCGGTGGATTTGCCGATCCCGCGGACGCACAAAGTTTAGGCAGGTAAACGGATTTGGACCGGACGGGTTCTCCACGCGATCGTGTGTGTTAAGCTCCAACGGGCAAAGCACATGTGTTCGCGTGGGGAACCCCTCGAGACGTGGGGCTTGTGTTTTTTTTATGCGCACGGTGACGTCATGGCTGCACGTGGGGTTGGAATCCGGCAGGAGGGGTATCTCTGCCGGATGGTACCGTCCAAGGAGGGACGAGGAACACGTGCAGCTGCATGACGTCACGGGCAGGTGTAAAGTGCGCGAGCTCTGAGTTGCCGCGCAGGTGCTGCGCATGAAAAAAAAAAAAAAAAAAAAAACAAGCCTCACTCTCGGGTGCACAGGATCCCTGGGCACAGGATGGAAACTAGTTAGGGGGAAGGGTTAGCTTAGCTAGACCGACTCCATGGGGCAGGGGTAAGTCCTCATGGAGTCCGTGGAAAGGATTAGTTAGAGGGATTGAAGCCAGATTTAGGTTGGGAAATAAAATGAATTTTTGAGTTTGGAGACATGGACAGACTTGTGGATGTGTAGAGGGGACGTAGCTTAGCTACGTAATGTTAAAAGGAACGTGCTGCTAGTTTAAGGGACGACGTGGGAGCACGAGTTAGTTAGGGGATGTAGTTAGAAGGATGGCAGAGTTCAGCGGTGTGTGTGTTGAAGAGATGAGAGTTGTGAGGTGAGTACATGGTGAGTGAGTGAGGCCAGCGGGTCTGTGTGAGTGGAGCGAATGGGGAATGCATGGTGCGATGAGTGATTGGGGGGAGGAGTGACTCCCGCCCAAGGGACCCCCGGGGTCAGTATAAAGTGAGTTGGGGGTTAGTCAAATTGAAAAATGGAGGTCGTTTTGTTGTTGGTGGGAAAGTAGGCTCGAGACCCATTTGGAGGGGTGCAGGAGCCCTGTTGACGGGCTTGGGAGCGTGGCTGCGAAAGGTGAGTATCGCTGAGTGGGTACCCCGGGCACCAGGCTAGTCGGCCGCGGTAGGCCATGGGCCCAAGGGGGGCCGGGATAGAGTAGTGGGCACGGGTGCGCCTGCTTGGTGCGGGGGCCCGGGGCGCCATTAGCCGCGTGGGCAGTGTTGTGGGCACGGGTGACCCTCGGAAAGGGGCCCGGGAGGCCGGCCTGCCACGTGTGCGTTTCAGGGGAGGTGCCATGGGGGGCACTCCCCGGTGTTAGGGAGCTGGTAGGCTCGGAGGCAGTGTAGTGCCCGGGGGTGCCATAGCGGGAGATTCGGCAGAGGGTCGTGCCTGCCAAAGGGAGCCACGTGTCCCAGCCAGGAGACCGTGTGAGGGCACGGAGAGAAAATTGGGGGGCGAGGCCCGAAATTGTGAGGACACCAACACATGCGACGGGAATCTGGGTTGTTAGAACCAATAGTTTAAGCGAGAGGCGCTTGTTGAAAGCCCCGGGGTAGTTTAACAGTTAAATGGTTAGGGTAGATTAGGAAGTGTACCCCTCCGCACCATCCATCCCCTCGCTGTCGTTGTGGGCCGCTGGACCCACTTGGTGTTTAGATCGCCGAACTCTGGGGAGGCCATTCTGAGGCTTGAGTTGGGCCTCGACACAGGACGCTAGCTCTCCCTTATTCCCCTCCGGGAAGGGAACGTAGGGGTTGGGAGTAGGCTAGGTGACAGAATAGGTTAGCCGAACAAAGACGATAAAGGGGGTTAGGGGACGATTTATAGTGGGGAAGTAAAAATAAAAACAACAAAAAAATAAGTTGGGGCTAAATTGGGGTTTGACAAATTAAGGGAGTGGGTATGTACAGTGACAGGCAAAGGCGATAGGTGGGAGGGAGACAGGAAGGTAGGTCTGAGCCCGCCTTCCAAGTGGCCAGCACCACCGCACTCCCTCCACCAACCTCCACTGAACGGCAAAGGCTGGCCAACTTCATCGGCTGGCCGTGTTTTTCTTCGAGGCGGAGGCCGGCCAACTTCATCGGCAGCTGTTGTTTTGCTGCAAGGCCTGTGCCATCGGCTGGCCGTGTTTTGCTTCAAGGCCTGTGCCGGCCACTTCGTCTGCAGCTGCTGTACTTCAAGGCCTGTGCCGGCCAGTTCATCTGCGGGCTGTGTTTGCCTGCAGCGGCCTTCTTCTGCGGGCTGTGTTTGCCTGCTGCCTTTGCCATGCCATGCCCACTGCCCAGGTTCACCAGCCCCGTTCAATTCTGCTTTGCCCCCCCCCCCTGTTCATTGCCATGTGCGCCAGGATCAAGGCAACAGTTTGCAAGCTGCAAGAACTGCCCTGTTGGCAGCTACAACACGGGCCTGCAGTGGCGGCCCGTGCACCATGTTTGTGTCCATGCATCCATTCGTTGTGCTCATTGCGTGTGCCACTTGAGCTGGCACGGAGACTGCGTTTGTGCAGCCCATGCACCGTTGTGGTTCACTGCGTTCAGTTCAAAAGGGAAGGCCTTGGACTGCGTGTGAGCAGCCAGCCACGTTCCCTGTCACCTGCATTGTTTTGAGCCAGAGACTGCATGCGGGCAGCCTGGCTCCCTGCTAACTGCTTTCTTTTTGCAGAGTTCAATGATCCTGGGCCATGGTTTAGTGTAAAATTTGTAAGTTAAGGTTAAGATGTACTGTAAATATGAGTGCGCCCCCGGCATGTCTGTCTAGCACCGGCAATTTTATTTAAGTCGTCCGTGTGAGTGAGTTTGTTTAGGTAGTTATGCAGCCCTCAGGTTATTTATTTTGGGGACACGAATACCATGAATGTCGCACTCAGGGATCCGTAGGTAAAATGTACTAGGGGAAAACTACACATGATGGCACACGAAAATTTGACGACTCGGGACGAGTCTGTAAAAAGGGGAGGGGGTAGTGTTGTGGTTACCAAATTCGCAAACCACCATTCAGGTCCCTTAGGTGAGGTATCTCGGTAAGTACATGCGTAGTTAGGCCCAAACCCGTTGTCTAGTGGGAATACATGTCATTTATGCGTGCTGCGACTCTTCAGGATAGCCGTTTTCTTTTACTATCTTTAATTTGGACCAACCGCCATGATTACCACCACAATCACAACATCAACCACCAACCACAACGCCGCTTCACCACAACCGCCACGACCTTCCCGTCACACCTCGCAACCGTAGCATCGCCACCGTTCTTGCCCCGCTGTGGGTACCGGTGTTGGACTCGTGCAGGGCGCGCGCCGAACAGCGTGTACAAAATCACGGATTTTGTGCTTCAAAAACGGATCAAAAACGACACACGCCCACTTTTTGCCGTCCAATCGGTGAGCGAGGGGCGATTTGGCCCCGCCTCCAGGGCGATCGATATATGCAAATTTATGGATCAAAAAGCCTTCACGCCCACTTTTTCTCGGGCCAATGGGGAGCGAGGTGAAAGGTCGAAGGGAGG
Organism: Eptatretus burgeri; assembly: GCF_056783735.1. Lineage (NCBI taxonomy): Eukaryota > Metazoa > Chordata > Myxini > Myxiniformes > Myxinidae > Eptatretus > Eptatretus burgeri. The sequence continues at coordinate 56,365,474 of NC_140971.1, forward strand.
GGGTCAAAGATGAGAGGGCGAAGTTACGCGCGGATAAAAGGACCGTGTTCGTCAGTAGACGAGGAGAGTCGAGAGGCGGAGAGTAGGAGAGTCCAGAGGCGGAGAGTAGGAGAGTCGGAAACAGAGAGTCAAGACTTCGCGGGCGGTGGAGCTGCTCGTCGTGTGCGTTGGAGTCGGAACGGAGGGGACGGAGCTGTGGAAAGGCGGCGACACCAGACGAGGGGGTGCTCGCGTCGTGCAGGGAGCTGCACCCGAGGGAGGCCGACAGCGCGACCTGGCCGAGGTGGAGACGCTCGTCGCGGGATAATAAAGATCCTCTATACCCCGAGCATCAGCAACCCCCTCCTGTTTCCCCCCGCGCTGAGATAGTGCGACCAAGGGGGCCCCTTTCCCACCCCCTACCAGACACCCTCCGCGAGGCCCGCGGAGTTGAGGCACCATCGCCGCTCCGCGTCTCATCACCAGACGGGTAGGCGCGACCCGGTCTCGGCCTCAGGCCCGCCTCATCCTTGAGGGTATTTCTTTTCCTTGGTTTTGGGTATGTGTTGTCGGCGCCGTCTGTGAAGTAGAATTGTATAAGTGTTGCCGTGTGCTCGGTAGTTGGTATTAGCTCTGCATTGTGTTTTCGCTTTTGCATTTGCTTTTTGTGTAAATTGAATTGTGTCTTTTCTGTGTGCTTTTGGTGGAATTGAATGTGTGCTTCCCGTGTGCCGCGAATAAATGTGCTTTATTATTGAACTGTTCTCCCGCTTCGCTTCGTCTTTTCCTCTATTGAATCCCCATCTTGCTTCACGTAAAGGGTTGGTAGTGGGCTGAATACGCCCGATAATTAATCAAACCGTCGAGGTCGACGATAACACCGCTCGGTTATCCCGATAGTACGGAACGGGTCGCTTAAGTGGCCCGTGTCCGAAGTCGACCTGCGGCGAGGTGCGATCGCCCGGTCTACCCTCCGCGTGGGTACTTAGGTAGGTCGAATTTGGCGAGCAACCCTATCCCACGCGGGGGCTGATTGGCTCGATCGCGGTGAGACCGAAAGGTCCACCCGTGACTGGTTCCCGGCGTTAGTCCGAGAGGGTCACGACTGGATTGTCCGTCCGGTGGGCGACGTGCCGCGATTCGAGTTACGTGGCCGTCAGCACGCCGGCGGGCGCGAATCCGCAACAATATATATATATATATATATATATATATATATATATATATATATATATATATATATATATATATATATATATATATATATATATATATATATATATGCAGAGCCAAAGCTCTGAGTTACATATACTACTCACCACAAAATTGTGGTGCAACATCAGGCGTCAGAGGTTGAATTTGTCCAAAAAGATGGTAAACTATCTTGCTTGCAAAATTAAATTTGGCATCAACTTTATTACCCTCGCCAAAAAAGAGAGTGTTGCATTTCTGCCCATTTGTCTGTTTGTTTGTACGAATGTGCTCACGTAGGCCAGAAACACCACCTGGTGGTAGCCAGTCACACATGTTCTCTTTTTTCAACTTAGTACAGCACCTCTCCAATGTATTAGCATGCGAGTACGTCCATAAAATACGTCCTATAAAACCACTCAAAACAAGTCCGGCGTGGGTATGCAATCTTTATTTGTTTTGGTTCATATCTGTTCTCCCATCATTTCAAAAATGAATGTTGAACTTGGAGAAACAATGTGGTGGGAAGGCTGAATACAGAAGGAAACTTCTTCCCTCCCCCCACTCCTTCTCTCTCCCTCCCTCCCCCTCCTCTTGCCCTTCTCCACCTTCCCTCCTTCCTCCTCTGTCCCCTCCCTCCACTCACTCTGCCCTCTCTCCCTCCCATATGACATCATTTGCACTGTCATCTTCCATCTTCTTGGAAATCAGCCAACATCAACACATTACATAAAGAGGTGCAAAAACAATACACTTAAGTACAAACCTATTCGCTTCGTTCCAATCATCCAATCATTTCGAACTGTGTGGCAGATGGGCTAATAATTCCATTTTGTATCAATGTCACTTTGCCCTCAGAGATGTTGACCCGATTTTTTATTCATCTTCTCCATATTCTCAGGTGGAAATAACATCAGGTGGGTTGACTCAGCCTGTCATCCTTCCGAGATTGGCAAAATGAGTACCACCTCACTGGTGCACTCATGGCCAAGTGTCAGTGACGAAACTGACTCCCCCCACCAAGTCCTGGTGAGGAGGGTGTGTGGATATGGACACCCAGCAGGACTAAAAACAAAACCTGTCAAAGGGTGAAGGAGGTCCTCATGAGACAACGGCCATCTATAGCTGGTGCCAAACTGTCTCTGTGGATGTCCTCCTGCAGTGGGTTACCTTTCCTATGAGGTTGATGGCAGGATTTGCATTCTGGCCACCATAAAAACATATCACTCGACAAAAATACACAAAGTGGTGTCGTCCACCAGACGACGGTCTCCTCGGGTTAACCTGAGGCGGTCCCTTTGGGTGGGTGCCTGGAATGTTATATCCATAAGAGATGGGGATTGGCCGAGCATCTGCCTTGGAGATGGCCAGACGGAGGCCCCTTGAGTACAGGCGGAAAGTGGACTCAGAGACTCGCTGGTGTGGCGCATGCTCCCCATGTATGTATATCACTGGTAACAGGGGCACTGCATCAGTGGAGCAGCTGTGCTTCCAAAAATTATGCAACCAGCAGCCATAGGCTCTATACAGAACAACAACTTGATTTTGTGCCGCACTCTTACAGGCAAGCGCTCCAGACATCAAAACCACAATTCAGGGTATTAAGGCCTCGGTCACATTTGCCACGGCGGCCGTGGGATCTCCAAAATCTGCGGCCACTAGCAATTCTACGGCGGCCGCAGTATTTCCACGGTCAAACAATGTAGCAGTCACATATGTTTTTATTTTTCGGGGAGCCGCACGGCGTGTTTATAAATTGTGGAGACCGAAAACGTGGGGGTGCCGTACGGTCTTTGATTTGATGTCGTACGGTGACCTTAGGGCGTCGCTGTGGCGGCCATAGAATTTTCAAGGCAGATGCAAGGAGACCTCAAGGTGCCCGCAAGGCGACCGCAGGGGGTCCTTAGGTGAACGTGCGGCCAGACGGACGGTAACGAGTGGGTATGTATACCAGTCCTTTTTTTTACTGAAATAAAAATATACCAGTATATATAACTGAATATACTATAACTATTATATACCGTGGTCCCCCAGAATCCGAACGGCCCAATTGTTTGAACAAATTGGAATCAGAACAATTTTTTCGAGAAAGTTTGGCCCTAAAACTCCAATACATTTTAAAAAACCGAACACAACGTGGCGTTCATGTTTGTTCTCGCGTCTCCCCCACCTGTTCGACCCACATCTTCGCGCTTTGTTCATTCAGTTCGTAGGTGGAAGTACTCAGTCATATTCGCTCTACGGCGAGGATACGGCGGCCGTACGCCCTCTGAATTGACAGAAACGTGCGGCGCCGCAGAGAAACTGAGGTGGCCTCAGGGAGGCCCTACGCCGTTTGGCTATATTTTACAGGCTGTAGGGTCGCCGTGGGAGCAAATGTGACTGAGGCCTTATTGAAGAGGATTATTGAGTACCTGGTGTCCCTTTAAGTCCGAGGTCGGCAACCTGCGGCCTGTGGGCCAAATGCGGCCCGCGGCACCTTGTCCGGATTTCCATTAGGTGCGGCCCGCAAAACATTTTTCTGAACCGACAGCAAATTTAACATAGGTGGACATATGATTCTTCCACATATATCACAGTCTCTGTCGTCACAATAAATTATTTTCGCTTCTAGTCCACTTAACTTGGTCTTAAATATTTTTTCGTTCTTGTTTCAGATGGCTGAAGGTCTTAAGGTTCAATTTACAATTACATTTATTATCATTGATTTTAGGTGTGTTTGTTATTTTTTCGGGTTGGGAGGGGGGTGTGGCCTGCGAGGTGGCCCGAACGTGGCCCAGTGGCCCGCGGCCTGGTTTAGGTTGCCGACGCCTGCTTTAAGTTGATAGAGCCACAAGTTCACACTCAAACATGTTAAATTAACAACATAAAGACAAATAAATTTTATTTTTCAATGATTAATTGTTTTCCCCTCCCAACATGCAGCTAATGTGTCGGTCGATTCTCAGAGTGCAACTGAGTACATCTAAAATCCCAAAGCTTCCAGAGTCCTTCAGTGGACCCCGGACCACACGCTTCGTGGTTTCACGCTCGCAAAACCTGGGAGAGTATGGACCCATTCCCTTGAATTGTGGACCCCCCTTTTGAAAAAACACCCCTGGATCCACCCTGAGTTGTGAGACCTTTGGCCATTGCAAGAATATGACCGAATTTTTATTTTTTGGTTTTCTCAGGTGAGTTTCTCTTGGTGTGTGCTGGTGTATGTACTGTACGTACCTGATAGGAGCAATCAATGGTGGATTTTGCGATGGTCCAGTTCCGGCAGTGCGTACAGTGAGATGTACACATGGAGGGATACCAGGGGTGTGTTCCGTGAGCCAAGCGCTCGCCAAGGGGCTTCGTTGATTCAGAACGCTCAAGCAAGCACTCCAACGGAACGGAGTGCTCGACACCGCTTAACAACATGGCGGTCTCCATGGAAACAACGCTGTGGTGGTACTCGAGCTCTCCGGTCCGTCGTTTTCAGTTTTACTCGATCCTGTTGTGACAACTTTCCCAAACGAATGCGTGCGGGGAGGGGGGGGGTTACATACCTGCCAACCTTTTTGAAGGGAAAGCGGTAGGCTGGCGTCGCGTGCGTCCGTCGGGGGGTCCGGGGGCAACCCCCCCCGAAAATTAAAAAAAAAAAAAAGAAGCAAAATGGTGCAATCTCCTGCATTTTGAGACCACAGTGAGCTGAAATATATCAACATATTTTTTAGAGTGAAAAAAAAACTTAACATGTTTGATCCACTCACCAATCTTTATTTTTCCAAGACATCATGATCACCAGTCATGTTTCCATAAATTACTCACCGTCCAAGCTCCACATGTATGTGCCCATCCGTGTACACAAGAGTTTACATAAACTCACCGATACGTCTTGATGAATGAAATGACTGGACACTGATTTTTATAACATATTTACAGTTTACCTCACGCGAAGCCTTCATACACTTGAACTCTGTTGTCCAACTTGGCTTAAACTCGATGACCCATCGTGGTGGTGGTTTTTTCTCTTCTGGTGTTTGCATTGTTGTGGTGCGCTGAAGCGATGAGTCCTCTCTGTTAACTGCAGTCTTTGATCATGACTGGAAAATGTCGTGTTGTCTTGAAATGAATTTCCGCTGTTTCCTGTCGTCCCATTTGATTGGTCAAGCTTAGTTTGGAACCAATAACCAATCGCTGACGAGATAACAAATCAAGGTCAGGCCCGAGTTTTGTAGAATGTAGAAGCGGCCGCGTGTGAGACGATCTTGGCAGTGAGAAACGAAGGGAAAACTGAAAAAACACAAATGTGTTTTTTTCCAATAATAATTTCCAAATGCGGTTTGTCTGACTAACAAAATCGGGAGGGGTTGGGAGGTATGGGGTTGCGTGCTGAGAGGGGGGGGATTGCGTGCTGAGAGGGGTGGGGGGTTGCGTTCTGAGAGGGGTGGGGGGGTTGCGTGCTGAGAGGGGTGGGGGTGGGTTGCGTGCTGAGAGGGGTGGGGGGGTTGCGTGCTGAGAGGGGTGGGGGTTGCGTGCTGAGAGGGGTGGGGGGGGTTGCGTGCTGAGAGGGGTGGGGGGGTTGCGTGCTGAGAGGGGTGGGGGGGGTTGCGTGCTGAGAGGGGTGGGGGTGGATGCGGGTTTATGGGGGGTTGCGTGCTCAGAAGAGTGGGGGGTTGCGTGCGTGTTGGTGGGGAGTTGAGGGGTTTCATGTTTATACATCTTGAAGATTTAGGATGAAAAGTGGAAGTATTGTATAAACAATAAAAGTGTGAAATGCACGTTTCAACAATGTTATGGGTATACAGTACGGGGTGTGCCGAGGTCTGAAGATTTAATTGCTTGGAGACTTCTTGTATCATTTTGAATCCGACCACGAACAACGGCCATTTTTACTGACGAAAGTAAGCACATGTCGTGAAATCGCTTGTTCCGCTTGCCGAGCGCTTGATAGGGAACGAATGGCTTGGCAAGCGATGATGACGTTTATTTACTCCATTGTTTTGGTTTTTTTTGAGTTCGGGACGAGACCGGCACTCAGTTGATCGTGTACCTCCACCTGAATAAACAGTTAACGTTTCTATCTCACTGGTAGACATACAGTGTAATACAGTGTGGACAGTTAACGTTTTCTATCTCACTGAGAGATGTACAGTGTAATATAGTGTGGACAGTTAGTTTTCTATCTCACTGATAGACGTACAGTGTAATACAGTGTGGACAGTTCTCGTTTTCTATCTCACTGATAGACATACAGTGTAATACAGTGTGGACCATTACCGGTTTTTTATCTCACTGATAGACGTACAGTGTAATACAGTGTGGATAGTTGACGTTTTCTATCTCACTGATAGATGTACAGTGTAATACAGTGTGGATAGTTAACGTTTTCTATCTCACTGATAGACTACAGTGTAATACAGTGTGGACAGTTAACGTTTTCGATCTCACTGAGAGATGTACAGTGTAATATAGTGTGGACAGTTAGTTTTCTATCTCACTGATAGACGTACAGTGTAATACAGTGTGGACAGTTCTCGTTTTCTATCTCACTGATAGATGTACAGTGTAATACAGTGTGGACAGTTCTCGTTTTCTATCTCACTGATAGATGTACAGTGTAATACAGTGTGGACAGTTCACGTTTTCTATCTCACTGATAGATGTACAGTGTAATACAGTGTGGACAGTTCACGTTTTCTCTCACTGATAGATGTACAGTGTAATACGGTGTGGATAGTTAACGTTTTATATCTCACTGATAGACGTACAGTGTTATACAGTGTGGACAGTTAATGTTTTCTATCTCACTGATAGACTACAGTGTGGACAGTTGACGTTTTCTATCTCACTGATAGATGTTCAGTGTAATACAGTGTGGATAGTTAACGTTTTCTATCTCACTGATAAACTACAGTGTGGACAGTTGACGTTTTCTATCTCACTGATAGATGTACAGTGTAATAAAGTGTGGACAGTTAACCTTTTCTATCTCACTGATAGACGTACAGTGTAATACAGTGTGGACAGTTGACGTTTTCTATCTCACTGATAGACGTACAGTGTGATACAGTGTGGACAGTTAACGTTTTCTATCTCACTGATAGACGTACAGTGTAATACAGTGTGGACAGTTGACGTTTTCTATCTCACTGATAGACGTACAGTGTAATACAGTGTGGACAGTTGACGTTTTCTATCTCACTGATAGACATACAGTGTAATACAGTGTGGACAGTTAATGTTTTCTATCTCACTGATAGACCACAGTGTGGACAGTTGACGTTTTCTATCTCACTGATAGATGTACAGTGTAATACAGTGTGGATAGTTAACGTTTTCTATCTCACTGATAAACTACAGTGTGGACAGTTGACGTTTTCTATCTCACTGATAGATGTACAGTGTAATACAGTGTGGACAGTTAACGTTTTCTATCTCACTGAGAGATGTACAGTGTAATATAGTGTGGACAGTTAGTTTTCTATCTCACTGATAGACGTACAGTGTAATACAGTGTGGACAGTTCTCCTTTTCTATCTCACTGATAGACATACAGTGTAATACAGTGTGGACCATTACCGTTTTCTATCTCAGATAGACGTACAGTGTAATACAGTGTGGATAGTTGACGTTTTCTATCTCACTGATAGATGTACAGTGTAATACAGTGTGGATAGTTAACGTTTTCTATCTCACTGATAGACTACAGTGTAATACAGTGTGGACAGTTAACGTTTTCGATCTCACTGAGAGATGTACAGTGTAATATAGTGTGGACAGTTAGTTTTCTATCTCACTGATAGACGTACAGTGTAATACAGTGTGGACAGTTCTCGTTTTCTATCTCACTGATAGATGTACAGTGTAATACAGTGTGGACAGTTCACGTTTTCTATCTCACTGATAGATGTACAGTGTAATACAGTGTGGACAGTTCACGTTTTCTCTCACTGATAGATGTACAGTGTAATACGGTGTGGATACTTAACGTTTTATATCTCACTGATAGACGTACAGTGTTATACAGTGTGGACAGTTAATGTTTTCTATCTCACTGATAGACTACAGTGTGGACAGTTGACGTTTTCTATCTCACTGATAGATGTTCAGTGTAATACAGTGTGGATAGTTAACGTTTTCTATCTCACTGATAAACTACAGTGTGGACAGTTGACGTTTTCTATCTCACTGATAGATGTACAGTGTAATAAAGTGTGGACAGTTAACCTTTTCTATCTCACGGATAGACGTACAGTGTAATACAGTGTGGACAGTTGACGTTTTCTATCTCACTGATAGACGTACAGTGTGATACAGTGTGGACAGTTAACGTTTTCTATCTCACTGATAGACGTACAGTGTAATACAGTGTGGACAGTTGACGTTTTCTATCTCACTGATAGACGTACAGTGTAATACAGTGTGGACAGTTGACGTTTTCTATCTCACTGATAGACATACAGTGTAATACAGTGTGGACAGTTAATGTTTTCTATCTCACTGATAGACCACAGTGTGGACAGTTGACGTTTTCTATCTCACTGATAGATGTACAGTGTAATACAGTGTGGATAGTTAACGTTTTCTATCTCACTGATAAACTACAGTGTGGACAGTTGACGTTTTCTATCTCACTGATAGATGTACAGTGTAATAAAGTGTGGACAGTTAACGTTTTCTATCTCACTGATAGACGTACAGTGTAATACAGTGTGGACAGTTGACGTTTTCTATCTCACTGATAGACGTACAGTGTGATACAGTGTGGACAGTTAACGTTTTCTGTCTCACTGACAGACGTACAGTGTGATACAGTGTGGACAGTTAACGTTTTCTATCTCACTGATAGATGTACAGTGTAATACAGTGTGGACAGTTGACGTTTTCTATCTCACTGATAGATGTACAGTGTAATACAGTGTGGACAGTTGACGTTTTCTATCTCACTGATAGACGTACAGTGTAATACAGTGTGGACAGTTGACGTTTTCTATCTCACTGATAGACATACAGTGTAATACAGTGTGGACAGTTAATGTTTTCTATCTCACTGATAGACCACAGTGTGGACAGTTGACGTTTTCTATCTCACTGATAGATGTACAGTGTAATACAGTGTGGATAGTTAACGTTTTCTATCTCACTGATAAACTACAGTGTGGACAGTTGACGTTTTCTATCTCACTGATAGATGTACAGTGTAATAAAGTGTGGACAGTTAACGTTTTCTATCTCACTGATAGACGTACAGTGTAATACAGTGTGGACAGTTGACGTTTTCTATCTCACTGATAGACGTACAGTGTGATACAGTGTGGACAGTTAACGTTTTCTGTCTCACTGACAGACGTACAGTGTGATACAGTGTGGACAGTTAACGTTTTCTATCTCACTGATAGATGTACAGTGTAATACAGTGTGGACAGTTGACGTTTTCTATCTCACTGATAGATGTACAGTGTAATACAGTGTGGACAGTTGACGTTTTCTATCTCACTGATAGACGTACAGTGTAATACAGTGTGGACAGTTGACGTTTTCTATCTCACTGATAGACGTACAGTGTAATACAGTGTGGACAGTTGATGCTTTCTATCTCACTGATAGATGTACAGTGTAATAAAGTGTGGACAGTTAACGTTTTCTATCTCACTGATTGACGTACAGTGTAATACGGTGTGGATAGTTAACGTTTTCTATCTCACTGATAGACTACAGTGTAATACAGTGTGGACAGTTAACGTTTTCTATCTCACTGATAGATGTACAGTGTAATATCGTGTACACAGTTAGTTTTCTATCTCACTGATCGACGTACAGTGTGGACAGTTCTCGTTTTCTATCTCACTGATAGATGTAGTGTAATATAGTGTGGACAGTTCACATTTTCTCTCTCACTGATAGACGTACAATGTAATACGGTGTGGATAAGTAACGTTTTCTATCTCACTGATAGACATACAGTGTAATACAGTGTGGACAGTTAATGTTTTCTATCTCACTGATAGATGTACAGTGTAATACAGTGTGGACAGTTGACGTTTTCTATCTCACTGATAGATGTACAGTGTAATACAGTGTGGACAGTTGACGTTTTCTATCTCACTGATAGACGTACAGTGTAATACAGTGTGGACAGTTGACGTTTTCTATCTCACTGATAGACGTACAGTGTAATACAGTGTGGACAGTTGATGCTTTCTATCTCACTGATAGATGTACAGTGTAATAAAGTGTGGACAGTTTACGTTTTCTATCTCACTGATTGACGTACAGTGTAATACAGTGTGGATAGTTAACGTTTTCTATCTCACTGATAGACTACAGTGTAATACAGTGTGGACAGTTAACGTTTTCTATCTCACTGATAGATGTACAGTGTAATATCGTGTACACAGTTAGTTTTCTATCTCACTGATCGACGTACAGTGTGGACAGTTCTCGTTTTCTATCTCACTGATAGATGTAGTGTAATATAGTGTGGACAGTTCACATTTTCTCTCTCACTGATAGACGTACAATGTAATACGGTGTGGATAAGTAACGTTTTCTATCTCACTGATAGACATACAGTGTAATACAGTGTGGACAGTTAATGTTTTCTATCTCACTGATAGACATACAGTGTGGACAGTTGACGTTTTCGATCTCACTGATAGACTACAGTGTAATACAGTGTGGACAGTTAACATTTTCTATCTCACTGATAGATGTACAGTGTGATATAGTGTGGACAGTTCTCATTTTCTATCTCACTGATAGATGTACAGTGTAATACAGTGTGGACAGTTCACGTTTTCTATCTCACTGATAGACTACAGTGTAATACAGTGTGGACAGTTCACGTTTTCTCTCTCTATCTGATAGACTACAGTGTAATACGGTGTGGACAGTTCACGTTTTCTCTCTCACTGATAGATGTACAGTGTAATACAGTGTGGACAGTTCACGTTTTCTATCTCACTGACAGACATACAGTGTAATACAGTGTGGACAGTTCACGTTTTCTCTCTCACTGATAGACTACAGTGTAATACGGTGTGGATAGTTAACGTTTTCTATCTCACTGATAGACGTACAGTGTAATATAGTGTGGACAGTTAGTTTTCTATCTCACTGATAGACATACAGTGCGGACAGTTGATGTTTTCTATCTCACTGATAGACGTACAGTGTGGACAGTACACGTTTTCTATGTCACTGATAGATGTACAGTGTAATACAGTGTGGACAGTTCACGTTTTCTATCTCACTGATAGATGTACAGTGTGGACAGTTAACGTTTTCTATCTCACTGATAGATGTACAGTGTAAAACAGTGTGGACAGTTAACGTTTTCTATGTCACTGATAGATGTACAGTGTAATACAGTGTGGACAGTTAACGTTTTCTGTGTCACTGATAGATGTACAGTGTAATACAGTGTGGACAGTTCACGTTTTCTATCTCACTGATAGACGTACAGTGTAATACAGTGTGGACAGTTCACGTTTTCTGTCACTGATAGATGTACAGTGTAATACAGTGTGGACAGTTAACGTTTTCTATCTCACTGATAGACGTACAGTGTAATACAGTGTGGACAGTGGAACTCCCCTCCCGTTGTCCCATTTCCCCCTCCCCCCAATGTATCCTCCGGACAGGAACCCCTGACCTCTCACACTCAAATTAAACGTTCGAACCATCACAGAACACATCTCAGTTTGTAGGTGTGGTGTCTTCCTTGGGTATCCATCGGTATAACCTTCAACACACATTCATTATTTTTAATCCGGATCTTCATCAGAAAACAATTCAAATGGAGGAAAATAACTGTGACGTCACGCCCTCCCTTGAGGTCGAGGTGAGTTCCTTGTGCGCATGCGCGACACACGGGACAAACAACGGAGCTGAACGTTCTCAGTAAAATCTTCATGAAGTTGAACGCATCGTGGTCGGTCTGATCGTTTGTACATCACGACATTACAATATTAACCTTATTAAACAAAACCAGACTCGGTGTTGTCATGGTGATGGTTGGAGCGTCCGCTGTGACGTCTCAGTGTGGGAGGTTGTCGGCCAAGTCGAACCAAACACTAAAATGGTTCGTGCTGCTGCTTCCTTGTTTGTCACTCAACATTCAAAAGAGAGAGCACGGAAAACACCTCGTCGATCGCATCCAGGAGGAGGAAATTCCTTCTTAATTATCCCGCGAAGCGCGGAAAGAAAAATCATGTCATGAAGATGACGTCACTGGGACTCAAATTCTCTTGGAAGTGACGTCACTTTTCCCAATCCATCAACTGTTTGTGTGAAAGTAAAGTCTCGTGTTTTCTCTCATATTTGTTTGCACGAACACTTGATGTCGTCGTTCCACCACGAGCTTTAGATCTTGTAAAAAATTCCACAAAAATCAGGACTGAACACACCTGTGTGCAGAGAAACACCTGAAATAAATAAAACGTGAAGGAGGTTTTTTTTCCCTCTCCAAACAAAACGTACAAGTTCGTTTTTTTATTAAATATTTTATCCAGTGACAATCACCGTGAGGAATGTTCGATGATCATCACCAACCGGATTCTTCCAAAGCCGTTGAACAATGAACAATGGGTAACCATGGAAACGTTTGTTAACAAATCAATCGTTGTGGCGATGTTTGCTCGGTTCAGTTTGTGGATGTGCTCGGTGTGAACACGTGTGAACGTTTTTCTCTCCTCGTTCAAGGATTTAAATCTCGTGTTTTTCCTGAAACATCATGGGCTCAACTTCAACGGACTCTGTTAATGCTCCACGACCCCGTTTCCAAGAGGTGAGATGTTTATTTATCCCGGGACGCGAACACTTACTCTTCGTACGGTCTCCACGATTTATCTCCTAAACTCGGGAATATCAAACCTGTCTTTCTTCTTCGTTACAAAACTTTCACATTTCAACTTCTTTCATTCAGCATCCTCGTGTTCACGGTGTCCTCTGTGTACATGTCGGGGTTACGTTGATCACAAGTTCATAAAGAGTATTTTGTCCTCCTCTGGAGGCTGTTCAGAGACAAGGTGATGTCCAGGACGGTGTTTATACAATCTTGTAAAAATCCATGTTCACCGTGTGTTGTTCTGGGATCACAGGATAGACCGAGAGGTGTACTCCATCTCCTCAAACAAAACTTCACAGCTCGGTACATGAATCGTGACTCCCTTACCTAAATGGAGGTGGATACTTCGAGACCTGGGAGAACTCTGT
>NC_140971.1:56379329-56396829 GCF_056783735.1 Eptatretus burgeri
CATATTCTACGAGTACCCTCTGCCCTCGCCCCACATGGTTAAACTCCCAGCATCCAGGTTTGTCACCCACCTCCACTCCTCTATTCCTCTCTTCTCACATTTATAGAACCACCTTTCGGGAAGGCGGTTCAATTGTGCTCTTCCCTCCAAGGCTTTAGCGAGCGGCACATCACCATCTCATGTCATCCCCCATCCTTGTTCTTTTCTACCCCCGTGAACCATAACCCGACCCTCTTATTTGCAGTTCACTGCGTTTCCTTTCTTCCTCTCTTTCCACTTCTGTTGTTTTCTTGTTCCATTGCTTATTGTATCTTCCTGCAGCCTCACTGTAACTACCTTGCCTTCTTAACCTCCATCACCTTGCTCTTCCATGCACCTACATTTTGTCTATACTATAAAAGGAGCCATGTGTGTGTGTGTGTGTCAACATGTGTGTGCATGTGAAGTCGACCCATTGGTTGGACAGTTCACCTGACTCCACCCACAATTTTGATAGTACAGCCACCAATTTAGGAACCCTTTTGAAACCTTTGGAATGTACTCTTTAGAACTCTTTAGCATTGACCGTTTAGATTTTAGAATATGGGGGTGGGAATGCTCACTTGCTTTTAGGAGTAGTAGTAGGTTGAGAGTAAAGATGAGACAGCTTTGGAAGGGGAATGTTGAGGCTTTGGGGAAAATGGGGGTGGGGGGTTGAGGACTTTTGGTTGGTGGTGGGTTTGAAAGCTTGAATGTGGGGAGGGATTGATGTCTTGGGATTGAGAGGGGAAGGGTGAGACTTTTTGTTGACAAGTTGTCAGAATTGCATGTGTAACTTTACTTGCAGTAAAAATGTAATTGTCGGGGGATCACCCTGTGGGTGGCGTGCTAGCTTATATAAAAGTAGGAAATACCATTTCCAATTATCATTCACACCATTGAATGAATGAATTGTGTTGCTTTTTAAGTACTGCATATTGGTTCCTTGAATAATTCATTGGTTTCACAAGTAGAGATCAATTATTTTACTTCCACGTGAAATGTTCACAAGCGTATGAGAAGTGCAGAAGTCATAAATTGACTAACAGGAACGTTATCATCAGATTTTTTTTCTTTTCCGTTGCTGTTTATCATGCTTCTTCTAAAGTACAGTGCATTCAATCTGTGTAATTTTGGGAAGTTCAACGTGAACTCATCTGTTTTGCAATTCCATAATCGTGCTTGCTTGTGTGCTGTGGGTAATAGTAATAGTCAAACCTGGTTTTGGAATTCATTATTTTATTTTTTTACATTTTTATTTTATTGTCATTTATTTTAATGACACTTAGTCATTATTTTATTTTTTTAATAATTATCATTTGAACATGCTGAAACAAATATAACCATCATTTTAATTTTTTTGTGTGGCTGTGATGAAGAGAAGGCATTTGGTGGGACCTGTACTTCAGTCGCATGGTGGCCCAGGATGCTGGGAGACTTTTGTGTACTTTTCCTGAATTACAGACATTGGTAGCCAAAATGAAAAAAAAATCAGCATGTTATTTGGGATTGATATCGAGCATCGGTTCCCAGCATCGTCAGCCATATGCTCAGTTGGGAACAACAAGCAGGAATCAATGTTGAGGGTTACGGTGTTGTGTGGTCAAATTTAAAATTTGCAGCATTTATTGGAGTAAGTTGGGACAAGTCAACAAAGGTGGTGCAAGCCCCCGACTCTCTGCCCCTACACCAAAATCCCTGCACCAAAATATAGCTGTGTCCAATGAGCTGATTGCCATGATAATTGGGGTAACACCGGTCAACAAGCGTATTATGAGACTGAGGATTCGTCACTCCTTGCGTGTTGTTTCCCTGGTCTCTGTATATGCTCTGACTGAGGTGAGTGATCTCACCGTGAAGGAGGAATTATATACAGGATCTGAGTCTGTGGTTCATCAGTGCCACAGGTAAGATACTCCTCTCGTCTTGGGGGATTTCAATTCATCAACTGGAACTGATAGGGATGGGATCCAGGTTATGAGACACATGTTGGTCCCCATGTATCTGAGACTGTGAACCAGAATAGCACTAAGTCCCTTGACTTTGTAAGAAGCCATGGACTTAGCGTGGCTCGTTCATGGTTTCAACTCCCACAGGCTCATCGCTGAACTTGGCATTCCAATGCTGGCGGTGTGGCAAAGGAGATTGACTATGTGCTCGTTTATGGTCAATGGAGGATGATTCAGAACTGCAGGGTCTACCAGAGTGCTCAGTTCCTCAAAACGTACCACAGGGTTGTTGTAGCAACTCTGAAGTTTCTGCTTAAATCCACGAAAATGGTACCATCCCAGCCAAGGCTGTATGTTGGCACGTTTAAGGATGAGAGGGTAGTTGAGGAGTTTGTGAGCAGGCTGAGTGGGGATTAGGGGGGTCTGGGTATTTTCAGGAATCCTTAAAAGTTGTGGAGTGCCTTCAAGACGACCATCCTTGATGTTGTGGGTGGATGTCTTGGAACCCACCTTCAGGCGAAGAAGAACTTTGTCTCCCAAGGGACACTGGATCCCAATGATCAGAGTCACAGGGCCAGGCTTAATGGCAGAGCTGAGCTGTTCAGGGAGTTAAGGCAAAAAACTGTACATACGCTCAGGGTGGACAAGGAGGTCTATGCGCCAGGAATCTGTGAAATGGTAGAACATTACCTGTGGTCAAGTGATTCTCATCCTGCTTACAGAAGAATTCATGCTTTGTGTTCCTCCAAGCCTGTTCCTCAGTGTAATGCAGTTAGAGCAGAGGGTGGTGGGCTCTTGACAAAGGAATCCGAAGTAAAGGTCCACCTGGCCGGTTACTTTGAGCACCTCTTCCAGGCTGACCCACCTGCTGTTGCATTGGATGTCAAGGGTGTATCTATCGCTATTGCTGACCCTCCAATCAACTGGAAACCACCTTCATTTGTGGAAACACAGGCTGCAGTGAACCAGTTGAAAGTTGGTAAAGCTCGTGGGATTTGTGGCATGCATGCTGAATTTCTCAAGGCTGGTGGAAATGCTGTATGCGTGTCTTCACATACAGTGCTGTGCTGTGTTTGGATCACAGGCATCATCCCAACTGACTGGAAGAGGGGCCTTGTTGTCCCTCTCTGGAAAGGGAAGGGTGATCACCAGGACTGCAACAACTACCGAGGTGTGATGCTGCTCTCAGTGCCGGGCAAGGTCTTTGCTCGGATAATTATTGATAGAGTTCGCCATCATCTTCTTGAGCACCAGCGCCCAGAGCAGTCAGGCATCACACCAAAGAGGTCAACAATTGATCATCGCCTTGCTCTTCGGATCCTCAATGAATGTAGATGAGAGTTTTGGCAAGGACTGCTCACCGCTCATGCTGACCTCCGCAAAGCATTCGATTCAGTGAATTGGGTTGCTCTTTGAAGGATTCTCAGTCTTCATGTGGTGCCAACAAAACGGATCAATGTGACTTCTGAACTATACTCTGGTGCTGAGAGTGCTGTGAGGTGTGGTGGGTGGTTCCATCTCCGACTTATTTACACTTATGACTGGAGTTCATCAGGGGTGTGTACTGGCCCCCACATTTTTCAGTACTTGTATGGACTGGATTCTGGAGAGGATTTCGGAGAGATCAAGCTGCAGTGCATCATTTGGGAATGTCAAGATCTCTGACCTTGATTTTGCATATGAGGCAGTCATCTTTGCATAGACGTTGGATATCCTTGTGGGGGCCCTCGAGGTGCTGAAGCAGGATTTGGAGCAATTGGGATCATGGGTTTCATGAGTCAAAACTAAGATCCAGGCTTTCCATGACATCTTTGATGCTGCTCTCTTTTCTGTACCTGTTTGTGGTGAGGATGTTGAGGTCACGGAGAGATTCACTTACCTTAGCAGTGATATTCATGTCTCCATATCTGGTGAGCCAGAGGTTGATAGACGTCTGGGTCGGGCCTGGGGAGTCATAGATTCAATGGATCAGGGGTGTGGCGCTGTCAATACCTGTGCAGGAGGATGAAAGTCCAAGTCGTTAAGTCCTTGGTCCTACCAGTTTTGCTCTACAGATGTGAGACTTGGACTCTGACCAAGGATCTGAGATGGAGACTTAACTCCTTTGGTATCAGGTCTCTTTGGAGAATCCTTGGCTGTTACTGGTCAGAGTTTGTGTCCACCAAGTGGTTGCTGAGAGAGAGACTCAGATGAGTTTTGTTTCCTGTATAGTCCGTGAATGTCAGCTGCAGCTGTATGGACATGTGGCTCGTTTTCTTGACGCTGATCCTGCTCACGAGATTCTCTCAGTGAGGGAGTCTCATGAATGGAGGAGGCCAACAGGCTGACCACGTGCTTCATGGTTGCAGCAGGTTGATTGGCACCTCAAGGAGATGGGGATTGGCCAGACATCTGCCTGGGGGATGGCCAGACGGAGGCCCCTGGAGGACAAGTGGAAAGCGGACGCAGTGACGCGCTGCTTCAACACATTCTCCCATACCTGACCTCAACTAGAGTGAAGTCAATGGCATGTCATTACAAATCCCCATGCTTCCTGCCTCAAGCAAGGTTGAAAGATGGCAAACATTTTCACTAAGAATTACCCAATATCAAATTTTGAGTTCAAAAAAACCTTCTGTTTTGATCCCTGTGACACAAAGTTCCCATCCCCTGATCATGAATGGGAGTGGGGGGAGGGGGGAGGGGGTGTCAGGTCAGGTGGTGTCAGGGCAGGTCTGGGAGCATGCACCGGAGCAGCGTGTCACTGCATCCTCTTTCCGCTGGTACTCCACGGGCTCCGTCTGGCCATCCCCCAGACAGATGCCTGGTCCATCTCCATCTCCTTGAGATGCTGATCAACGTGATGCAACCATGCGGCACATGGTCAGCCAATTTGACTCCTCCACTCATGAAGCTTCCTCGCTGAGAGAATCTGGTAAGCAGGATCAGTGTCAGGAAAACGAGTCACATGTCCATACAGCCGCAGCTGACACTCACGGACCATGCAGGTAACAAATCTCATTTGAGTCTCTTCAGCAACTGCTCGTTGGACACAAAGTCGAATCAGCGACAGCCAAGGATTCTCCTAAGTGACCCGGTACCAAAGGAATTAAGTTTCCATCTCAGATCCCTGGTCAGAGTCCAAGTCTCACATCCGTGGAGCAAGACTAGAAGTACCAAGGACCTGAAGATTCATACTTTCGTCCTCCTACACAGGAACTGAGAGTGCCACACACCATGATCCAGTGAATCCATGACTACCCAGGAACAACCCAGATGTCTGTTGACCTTTGTCTAATAGCCAACATGAATATCACTCCCAAGGTAAGTGAATCTCTCCACGACCTCAACATCCTCAGTCCTCACCACAAACAGGTACAGACAGGATAGCAGCATCCAAGATGTCATTGAAAGCCTGGATCTTAGTTTCGACCCAGGAAACCTCTAATTCATTCGGCTCTGACTCCTCATTCAGCACCTGGAAGGCCCCCAAAAGGATGTCCAGAGTCTCAGCAAAGACGACTGCATCATCTGCGAAATCAAGCTCAGAGATCTTGACATTCCCAAACGATGCACCGCAGCTTGATCTCTCCGACATCCTCCCCAGAATCCAGTCCATGCAAGTGCTGAAAAGTGTGGGTGGCCAGTACACAACCCTGACAAACTCCAGTAACAAATGGAAATAAGCTGGAGATGGTATCACCACATCTCATAGGTATCCTCGCATCATCGCAAATCGGCCTCCTTGTCCACCCTTAACGCACGTACAGTTTTATGCCTCAACTCCCTGAACAGCACAGCTCTGCCATTTAGCCTGGCCCTGTAACTCTGGTCAATGGCATCCAGTGTCCGTTGAGAGACGAAATTCTTCTTCGCCCAATGGTGAGTTCCAAGACATCCACCCGCAACATAAAGGATGGTTGTCTTCAAGGCAATCCACAACTCTTCAGGATTCCCCAAAGCACCCAGGCCCCCCAAATCTCCACTCAGCCTATTCGCAAACTCCTCAGCTACCCTCTCATCCTTGAGCTTCCCAACATCCAGCCGAAGCTGGGATGGTACCATTCTCCCGGATTTAAGCTGCAACTTCAGAGTTGCTTCAACAACCCTGTGGTCGGTATTGAGGAACTGAGCACTCCGGTAGACCCTGCACTTATTGATCATCCTCCAGCGATCATCAATGAGAACATGGTCAATCTCCTTTTCCACACCACCAGCATTGGAATACCTTTCCTCGCAATAGGTGTGGGAGGGGGGGGGGTCAAATCCAAAAAAATCGTTTCATATTGAAACATTTAATGGAAAAATGACAATGCTCTCACAGCTCTTGCCATGTGGTGATCATTACTACCAAGTTTGGTAAATTTCTGCCCAACTGTTTAGGAGATAGTGTAACCACGGACAGACGCAGCCGATTGCAATACCCTCTCCCTCTGATTTTTTTTTTAAGTGTGGGGATAAATATTGTTATTAATTTATTATAGTGCATAATTTTCTTTTTTGTTGTTGCATATTTCATAATTTTTCAGACATTTTTATTGTCACAAGGCCAAGACAATTTGTTATGATCTGCACTGGACAGGATGGAGTGAAATCTTATTTGTGTCAAAAACAATCCAGGCAGAATCAACCTCCTCAACATTTCCACAGTGAAGCAAAAGCTTAAGGCTGAGGTCGTGATGCTGTCGACGTACGGCGATTTTTCTTTGTCATGGATATTTGTTTTGTGCAGGCGTATGTATGACGCATGGCTATAGATCTACTGCATGCCTAAAACCCATCCAGATGCTTTCAGTAATCTCTCAGTATGACATGCATGTAAAAACAAATCCAGGGTAACAGACCCACATGTATCCAGATGACTGCCGTAACTTTAACGATCATTCCAACGATAACACATTTGAAGATGAGACGACGGAAGATGTGTTTGCCGAAGAGCTTGAGATGCAAGCGCAATAATGTCAATATGGTTCATATTTGTGGCACTAATTTCAGCAAACAGAACATCCACAGCAATCCTTGGTTAAAGGGTAGCATTCTTGTGAATGAAGGCTTGATAACTACAGCTCTGACTGCAGTGGGTTTAAAGTCGGGGAAGCATTTTGTATCGAGCTCACATATCCTTACGCACCATCTTTGAGAAATAGGGGATACAGATCATGC
This sequence comes from Eptatretus burgeri, assembly GCF_056783735.1. Taxonomy (NCBI): domain Eukaryota; kingdom Metazoa; phylum Chordata; class Myxini; order Myxiniformes; family Myxinidae; genus Eptatretus; species Eptatretus burgeri. The sequence goes on from NC_140971.1 coordinate 56,386,439, forward strand.
AGCAGTCACCAGTAATGCCCTTTTGTATCTATTTTGTTTGTTTACAGGGAAGCAAAGACCACTACCATTGGCAAAGTAACAATGTGAAGCAAAGTGGAGTGGATGATATGGTTCTTCTGTCCAAGATCACCGAGGATGGAATTGTTGAAAACCTGCGCAAAAGATACAATGATGATTATATTTTTGTATCCTTATATGTGGTGATGTCTTCCACATCAAGTGGTTGAATATAGTATTTTTTTATGACATAATCAATTTGATCCACTTTCAGCAAATGTTACCTTGTGGGACAAATTTAATAAAACTGGTCAATCATCAGAGTGAATGAAAAAGTGACACAAATGGTTTGAGAATATCAGCTCCATGTTGGTTAATTACCTCTGCCACCAGAGGTGGACGGCTATGTTTTCATCAAAATGTGTCTGTCTGTCTGTCAGCAGGATATCTCAAAAAGTTGTGGACGGATTTAGAGGAAACGCAGTGGACAAGTTAGGTGTCTGACAAGGACAGATTGATTCGAATTTGGTGAAGATCTGGATCTGGATACAGACATGAGAATTTGTCAAGTGATTCTTCACCATTGAGAGATGGGACCAAAAACGATATATTGCATCATATTTCAACAAGTTGTGGACGGACTCTGATAAAACTTGGTGGATGAGTTTGGTAGGTGACAAGAACAAGCCTATTAGAGGTAGGAATGCAGATCCGGCCTATCAGTGGGATACAAAACATATACTGTTCAGCCTGGCGGAGGTACGTGCTATCAAGCGTCGTTCTCGATAATTCCTTTGATTGTTGCTGTGAATCGATTAATTGTGTATTTTTTGTATTTATTGCAAGATATCATTATAGTGGCTTTAATTGTGTGATATCATTATTATTGACTTTCAAACTTTTGTTTCAATGCTGAATGGAATCTTGGTGAGTTACTCATCAAAATCATATCAACTTATGGATAATCAGTAATCAACAATTAGCAAAACCATGGATTACCACTTAGTAAACAAAATCATTGTGATTTATTCTCTCATTCATTCTCTCATTCATTCTCTCTCTCTCTCTCTCTCTCTCTCTCTGTTCTTTGTTCTTTCGGACTTGTTCTTCTTCAGTTTCTGCATTTCTTCTGCTGTCACGAACGTTCTTCTCTTTTCTCCCTGCTGGAAGCTTTGTTGTGTGCTTCGGCATATTTTACTGATAAACAAATAAATACTCTTTATCTTAGTTGCAATGAAATAAACTGTACAATTGCTGATCCTCTGTTCACATGACCACTCTGCTTATGATGACACAACGAGTCAATTGTTCATTGTATACAAGGCTCTGTGTTTGAAAATCTTCAAAATAGAGATAATATTGTTTTATAATTGATTTTTGAAAACATCAAAAGAAGCAGAAATGTGTTTGCTTCGATTTTGTGGAGAAATACATGGCCCAGCTCTGAGTTACTGAAATATTTGATGGAATAAGGAATAACAGCAAACAAGGTTTCATTCTTATTAATGTGGTGATGTCCAATGTCACGACTCGTATATTGTTGCGGTACTGCAAAACCACATGCCTCTAAGGCAATGGCACCCAACATACAGTGATCCACAGGCAGTTATTTCGTTCATCTTCGTGCACTTTGACCTCCCCTCATGTCTCGTGGATTAACGGGATGAAGTGCGTTGTGTGGGTTTAAATCCATTTAATGGGTCGGACTATTAACAGATAACTATCTCCTATTCTGATTTCGACTTCAACCCTTTCCTTTAGCCATGGTACAAAATAACAAGCAAGCACACACGCCATTCAAAATGCGATTGAATAAGCACACCACACTCCCTCTTCTGTCAGGTCAGGTTCGATCTGTGACCTGCTACAGGTACCATGTAAACCTGTACTAACCTGTTCCATGGTCGGGTTGTCGGCGACTAAACCGTCTCCCCCACCAGGTTTTCTGGTGAGGAGGGTGTTTGGATATGGACACCCAGCAGGATTAAAAACAAAACCTGTCAAAGGGCGGAGGAGCTCATTGTGAGCCAACGGCCATCCATATCTAGTGCCCAACTGTGTCTGCGGACGTCCTCCTGCAGTTGGGTCACTTCTTATTAGGAGGTTGGTGGCAGGATTTGTACTCCGGCCACCGTAAAACCCTTCATTCCGCAAAAACGCAAAAAATCTGAAAACCCACTCCGTGGGAGTACCTCCTGTGCAGCTTCCCTTCGCAGGGCAGCTCACCGGATGACGGGATTGGGGCAAAGCCTTCGCGACCCCCAATCTTTGATAGGAGGGAAACCACGGGGTAACATCCCTGGGTCAGATTGCGGGAGAGTGTGTCGGAGTGGTGCTGAGGTGTCGTCCACCAGACGGCGGTCTCCTTGGGTTAACCTGAGGCGGTCCCTTCGGGTGGGTGCCTGGAATGTCCTATCCCTAAGAGAGGATGATCACCTGTCTCTGTTATCATCTGAGCTCAAGCATTTGGACATCGGGATTGCAGCTCTCTCTGAGGTTCGGAGACCGGATTGCGGCGAGATAATGGTGGGTGGTTACACCTACTATTGGTCTGGTCGCTCTGATGGTTACCATACCCAAGGAGTTGCTGTAGCTGTGTCCAATAAGCTGACCCCAATGATAATTGAGGTAACACCGGTCAACGAGCGTATTATGAGATGAAGGATTCGTCACTCCTTAGGTGTCATTTCCCTGGTCTCTGTTTATGCTCCGACTGAGGCGAGTGATCTCACCGTGAAGGAAGCATTCTACGCCACACTCGAGTCTGTGGTTGATCAGTGCCCCAGACGAGATACACTTCTAGTCTTGGGGGATTTCAATGCATCGACTGGAACTGATAGGGACGGTTATGAGGTGTGTGTTGGTCCCCATGGGTCAGGAACTATGAACCAGAATAGCACTAAGTTCCTTGACTTTGCAAGAAGTCATGGATTTAGGGTGGCTGGTTCATGGTTTCAGCGCCCACAAGCTCATCGCTGGACTTGGTATTCCAACGCTGGCGGTGTGGCAAAGAAGATTGACCATGTCCTCATTGACGGTCGTTGGAGGATGATCCAGAACTGCAGGGTCTACCGGAGTGCTCAGTTCCTCAATACTGACCACAGGCTTGTTGTAGCAACTCTAAAGCTGCACCTTAAATCCTGGAGAATGGTACCATCCCAGCCGAGGCTGGATGTTGCCAAGCTCAGGGATGAGAGAGTAGCTGAGGAGTTTGCGAACAGGCTGAATGGACACTTGGGGGGTCTGGGTGCTTTGGGGGGTCCTGAAGAGTTGTGGAGCGCCTTCAAGACCACCGTCCTTGATGTTGCCGGTGGATGCCTTGGAGCTCACCGTAGGGCAAAGAAGAATTTTGTCTCTCAAGGGACACTGGATACCATTGACCAGAGTCGCAGGGCCAGGCTGAATGGCAGAGCTGAGCTGTTCAGGGAGCTGAGGCGTAAAACTGTACGTGCACTGAGGGTGGACAAGGAGGCCTATGTGCGAGGAATCTGTGAGGGGGTAGAGCATCACCTGTGGACAGGTGGTTCTCGTCCCGCTTACAGGGGAATTCGCGCATTACGTTCATCCAAGCCCATCCCTCGGAGCACTACAGTTCGAGCAGAGAGTGGTAGGCTCTTGACAGAGGAGTCTGAAGTGAAGGCCCGCTGGGCCGGTTACTTTGAGCGGTTGTACCAGGCTGATCCCCCAACTGTCGAGTTGGACGTCAATGGTGTTACAATCCCTGTTGCTGACCCTCGAATCAACTGTGGTCCACCTACGCTTGTGGAAACACGGGCTGCGGTGAACCAGTTGAAACGGGGCAAAGCTCCAGGGATCTGTGGCATCCATGCCGAACTTCTCAAGGCTGGTGGAAATGCTGCACTCGTGTCGTTGCATGCAGTTTTGTGCTCTGTCTGGAACACAGGCATCATCCCAACTGACTGGAAGAGGGGCCTTGTTGTCCCTCTCTGGAAAGGGAAGGGTGATCGCCAAGACTGCAACAACTACCGAGGGGTGACGCTGCTCTCAGTGCCGGGCAAGGTCTTTGCTCGGATAATTCTCGATAGGGTTCGCCACCATCTGCTTGAGCACCAGCGTCCAGAGCAGTCAGGCTTTACACCAAAGAGGTCAACGATTGACCGTATCCTTGCACTTCGTGTCCTCACCGAACGCAGACGAGAGTTTCGGCAGGGGCTGCTTGCAGCCTATGTTGATCTCTGTAAATCGGGATGTCCTCTGGAGGATTCTTGGTCTTCGTGGGGTGCCACCAAAACTGATCGATCTGATGTCTGAACTCTACTCTGGTACTGAGAGTGCTGTGAAGTGTGGTGGTACCATCTCTGACTTATTTCCAGTTGTTACTGGAGTTCGTCAGGGATGTGTACTTGCCCCCACACTTTTCAGCACTTGTATGGACTGGATTCTAGGGAGGATGTCAGAGAGATCAAGTTGCGGTGCGTCATTTGGGAATGTCAAGATCTCGGACCTTGACTTTGCAGATGATGCAGTCATCTTTGCGGAGACTTTAGACATCCTCTTGGGGGTTCTCGAGGTGCTGAATGAGGAGTCGGAGCCGTTGGGATTACGGGTTTCTTGGGTCAAAACTAAGATCCAGGCTTTCGGTGACATCTTGGATGCTGCTGTCCTGTCTGTGTCTGTTTGTGGTGAGGATGTTGAGGTCGTGGAGAGATTCACTTACCTTGGCAGTGATATTCATGTCTCTGCTGGCTGCGAGTCAGAGGTCAATAGACGTCTGGGTCGGGCCTGGGGAGTCATGGATTCACTGGATCATGGGGTGTGGCGCTGCCGGTACCTGTGCGGGAGGACGAAAGTCCGAGTCTTCAGGTCCTTGGAACTTCCAGTCTTGCTCTATAGGTGCGAGACTTGGACTCTGACCAAGGATCTGAGACGGAGACTTAATTCCTTTGGTACCAGGTCTCTTCGGAGAATCCTTGGCTATCGCTGGTCGGATTTTGTGTCCAACGAGCGGTTGCTGAGAGAGACTCGGATGAGATTTGTTACCTGCATAGTCCGTGAGCGTCAGTTGCGGCTGTATGGACATGTGGCTCGTTTTCCTGACTCTGATCCTGCTCACCAGATTCTCTCAGCGAGGGAGTCTCATGAGTGGAGGAGGCCAGTGGGTCGACCACGTGCCTCATGGTTGCAACAGGTTGACAATCATCTCAAGGAGATGGGGATGGGCCTGGCATCTGCCTGGGGGATGGCCAGACGGAGGCCCCTGGAGTACCGGCGGAAAGTGGACGCAGCGACGTGCTGTTCTGGCACATGCTCCCATACCTGACCTCAAAATAATATAAGTTATTCAAACGACTCATTATAGAAGTTTCTCAATAGAGAATTTTTGACGCTTGAGCACATGAGATTATTGTTGGTGTTGTCCACATTGAGCATAAGCGTGTGAAACTGGATAACTTGGCCAAAACGTACAAAAAAAAGTACAGGTATATAATACATCATATTAAAAATATCTGCAGAACAGGTACACTTGCTTCAGACACACAATGAGGTGTCCATCCCAAACCTAAGGAAACAAAGCATTGACAGGGACCATGAGCAATTCAGTCCATCTGCTGTTTACCAACGGATTCAAGGGAGCCTCAGGACATTCGACCCAATCACTTGATTCTCACAGGATAAAGGAGGACTTACAATACATTACAACATACAAATCAGCTCCAATACATGCTGTTTTCGCTCCAATGCTGTTTACAAGTCATTTGACAAACGGCACCCCTCCACCATACGGTATTCAGAGCGAATCATGGTTCCAGAGTCATCAGGTGACTCTTGAATCCAATGCTGTGACAGTTACCTCCCTTGGATGAAGCTCATGACTCAAACCATTGTCTCATGGAAAGCAATAGTCTCACATACCTTTCACAATCTGTTTTCTGGCTTCATTAACCACAAAAATTTCCTTGCTTTTTTCCAATTCCGACTCGAGATAGTGCTGTATCTCTTCAGCTTCAGCATTCTGTTATAGCAGTTTCTCGTGGAGACATCTGCAACAATGGAGAGCGACGTGTTATCACGAGAGAATGAACGTTCCTTATTGATGTGTTTTTTAAACAAGGTGATCACCAAGATAACTCTCATCAGAACACCAAGGACCAATTTGTACCATCAGCAATTCCAAAAGTTCCAATGAATATCAACCCAATAATTCACCCGTTCAAGGTCAAAATGCTTTAGACCCCTCCCAGTCCCCACAATGTAAATTTTGCCTTTTCTCAGTAACCCCCAAAAATTGCCAAATATGGTTTCATGACTTTTTAATTTGAAGTCTTACGCATCTCATGATGCTAAATTTATGCAAATCGGTAATCTGTAAAAATATCCATAAAACTAGGATAGTTGTTTGATTAATAATTGAATTAGATAATTTAAAATAGTTAAACATTTTATCACTAATTAAATGACACAGGATATTTGGTAAAAAGATTTTATATTTACACAGCAAATTTCATGTCCATTGGGCGTTTCATCCCCGAGATCTTGGGGGATCGGGAGGGAGAGGGGGTCAGAATGACCCCCCCCCCAATGTTACTTCGAAAAAAGCTCAGCCTGAATTGTATTAAAGTCTATCAACGACTAATGCTGGCAGACGGGTCCTCTGGCTTGAAAACCTTCCAATGGATGGCACACACATTGATCCCTGACCCCACATGTGAAACACCAAGGAAAATGCCAGTAGACAGACGCAGTAGACACAGACCGAGATATCGGCCTTGCTTAGAATGTGCAAATGCAAAGTCGCATTGCTTGTAAAAGTGTTGACTTCTTGATCCAGAGCCAGTACACTTGAGCTCAGAAACTCATATTGTACTAGACTGATGTATGCGTGTACCATGTGTCCTGGTAGACAATAAACCGTAGCCGCTTCAAAGTGAAGTGTGCAATAATTTGACTACATTTTCTGAGTTTGTCATTATCACGATTATCAGTTCCCTTTTCAAAATAGAGTAAAGTATGTAATCTATAATGCAATTTTTGTTGATTCCAAGCCCATTGAATGTGATGAATATCATTTGACTCTTGTTCTCCAGGCAATAATGGGTACTTTTCAGTGAAAAGTTTCAAGAGAGCAGCAACTTACAAATCAAATAATGGCTTTTTACTGAAAATACTGGCTCATAATATTTGAATACGCCTTTTCATGGTCAATTTACTGAATTTTACACTTTCCTTATATCAACCACCAATACAATAAGAAAACGAGAGGGGGAGCACTCGGGAGAGTGCAAAACCTCCGCCGCCAATACTGCTGGGTCACTCAAGTGAACCTTGTATCTTATTCATTAAATATGTCAACAGTACTGACAGTTATAGTTCTTTTCTCTAACATTTTTTTTGGGGGTGGAGCAGGTTGGAAATCACTTAAAATATGTAGAAATGAAAAAAAAAAAATTTTCTCTAACTTTTTTTTTGGGGGGGGGGGGGGGACCAAAGTCCAAAATTTAATGGCATGATCCTTGGACCATACCTAACCCCCCCCCCACCAAGTTTCGTCGAAATCCGTCAAGGAGTTTTTCCGTAATACTGTTAATAAAGAAACAAACAAACAGAAAGGGGTGAAAACAGTAACCTCCATCCATCTTCGAAGATGGCGGACGTTAATAAGAGCATATCGCCAATTTCGCTAAAGTAGAATGGCGGCCATTTTGGAAAATGGTCGCCAAAGCTGACCAAGGCACAATCTCGGGTGGCTCCATATCTGGAATTGTTCTGAATACATTATTCTACATGTATACCAATTTTGGTGCTTTTTTTGGTGCTTATGCAAATTTGAACAATTGATCTGAAATATCAGACTACGCTGCAGGAATAAATTGGAAATCAGCCAAACGAGGGTTAAAAAACACTATCGCGCGCTTTTCACCTCAGATCGTGAGGTAAAATTACAAAATCGTAATCCAGTCCTGGTCGAGTGTTTGCACGAGAAATTGATGAAAAATGAAAAATGAGCCAAACAAGGGTTAAAAAAAACACTATCGCGCGCTTTTTACCTCAGATCGTGAGGTAAAATTACAAAATGGTAATCCGGCCCTGGTCGAGTGTTTGCACGAGAAATTGATGAAAAATAAGAAATGAGCCAAACGAGGGTTTAAAAAAAACACTATCGCGCTCTTTTTACCTCAGATCGTGAGGTAAAATTACAAAATCGTGAAATAAAAATTACAAGCCATTCATATATTCCATAATCTTATAGCTAAACAATTCAGACGTTCGATGAGATGCATCATTTGAATTTTTTTTTAAATTAATTTGAACATTTATTCGTTGAAAACCGTGTTACGATCTCACCAATGGCCGCGCTTGTCAAGGCGCTCAAGGAATCCTTGTTGCCGTTGCATTTTTACAAAGTTGAAAAAATAAAAACGACAAACAATACAAACGCGAGACTTACCTTATTCTTCACAGGAAACACTCACCTTTCGAAATATCTGCACGGAGTCGCAGCACCGACGCAAGCAACCCGTCTCACGACGGTCGAAACCCAGCTCTCGTTCCCTGTTAGTGGATGAACAAACTCTGATCTGACGTTCACCGTCTCTCGAACCAGCCTTCTGTGGGAAGGAGATCGTCAGAGAGACAGAATCAGACAGATGGAGAAAAACGGACAGAATTCAAGCAAATCACGTCAGCAAGCAGCTTCTAATGGACGAATACTCCTACCAGTCCGTCCCGCCCACCGCCAGCGTTCTCCAGCGAATTCCTCTGACGTGACCAGCAGTTCTCTGAGGAAAAAACAGGCCGTGATATTTTTATTCAATAAGTGCGTCGCGCTTTCATGGTCCGGCCTCGTCTTGGAAGTTTCATCGAGGAGTTATTCCACATCCGGGACATCGGTCTCGTTTTTTTATTTATTTTTATAATAATTCGTCGTCTTATACTTCTGTCACGTGACGTGACGTCATTTCCGGTTGTTCGCACGCGCCTGTTTGACTTCCTGGCCAGATAAAGATAAGTTTTTTGTGTTGTTTTTTTTGTGTGTTGTTTAACGTATTTTGCATTCGACATTTGTGTCCGGGGTTGTGGGATTGCTTTTATAAAGGGTGCAGTTGTGTTCATAACAGTTTTAGCGCGTATTTGTATTTGTTTATTGAAAGAAGAAAGGGGAGGTCTGGTTTTTACAGTTTAGTGTTTACTTGAAGTATGGCGTTTAAGTCTGTTGGGACCTTGGGAATATCGTGGGGAAAAAGGATATCAATAGAGAGGGAAGTTGAAAGGAAGAGAAGTTGATACAATGTGATCGATGCTTTGCCTTTTGTGAGCCATATGAAGGATAAACGAAGCGGAGTACTCAATGTTGTAGGAAGTGTGAGGAAATAGCCCACTTGAGGAGAGTTATTAATAGGTTGAAGGAATGGATAGATAATTTGCAGCAAGCAGCAGAATGTGAGAAATTTGTGGATAATAGTTTGTTGCGGTTGAGGAGTGGTTGCTGAGGAAATAGCAGTGGTTAGGGTGCAGTGGGAGCAGGCAGTTTTGGTTAGGGTGCAGTGGGAGCATGTGGTGGTGTGGGTGCAGTGGGAGCAGGTGGTGGTGTTTGTGCAGTGGGAGCAGGTGGTGGTGTGGGAGCAGGTGGTGGTTAGGGTGCAGCGAGAGCAGGCAGTTGTGGTTAGGGTGCAGTGGGAGCAGGTGGTGTTGGTGCAGTGGGAGCAGGTGGTGGTGTGGGAGCAGGTTATGGTTAGGGTGCAGTGGGAGCAGGTGGTGGTGTGGGTGCACCGGGAGCAGGAAATGATGTGGGTGCAGCATGAGCAGGAAGTCGTGCAGGTGCAGCAGGAGCAGGAAGTGGTGTGGGTGCAGCAGGAGCAGGAAGTGGTGTGGATGCAGCAGGAGCAGGCAGTGGTGTGGTTGCAGAGGGAGCAGGTAGTTGTGATTGTGCAGAAGTAGCAGGCAGTGGTGAGGGTGCAGAAAGTACAGGCAGTGGTGAGGCAGCCAGTTCAGGCAGTGGTGAGGGTGCAGCAATAGAGGTTTCTCGGAATGAGGTATGGGAGATAGTTTTTGTGAGTGATGAGACTATTAAATAGGTAGATTCTTCATTCTGCAGGAAGGATCGTAGACATGGAGTTCTGTGCAGTTTTAATGGAGCAGGAGTTGGGGACATTGAAGGAAGTGTAAAGGACATCGTATCAGGTCACGGGAAGAAGATGTTGGTTGTGGTACACCGAGCAGCAAATTATTGAGGGAAAGTTTATTCAGAGGTTTAGAAAAATAGATACAGGATGTTGAGGAAGCAGCTGAAAGCAAAGAGTTGTGAGACAATGTTTTTCTGGGATTCCTCGGTGAGGAAATTGTATAGGAATTATGAGCAGAGTGAAAGATGTCAACCAATGGCTTGAAGCATGGTGAAGGGAGAAAGGTTTTACATTTAAGAGGCAGTGGGAATC
>NC_140971.1:56401829-56431829 GCF_056783735.1 Eptatretus burgeri
CTCTCTCTCTCTCTATCCCGTCTCCTTTGGATGCACAAAAGAGTATCATGACAGACTCGCAATCCCATTTTCCTCTGGCACGACACCACACTCCCCACATTGCATTGCACCACCACACCTCCCACACCTGAGACACCACCAGAAATGTGTTTGCTTCGATTTTGTGGAGAAATACACGGCCCAGCTCTGCTCGTTACTGAAATATTCGATGGAATAAGGAATAACAGCAAACAAACAAGGTTTAATTCTTATTAATGTGGTGATGTCCAATGTCACGACTCATATATTGTTGCGGTTCTGCAAAACTGCATGCCTCTAAGGCAATGGCACCCAACATACAGTCATCCACAGGCAGTTATTTCGTTCATCTTCGTGCACTTTGACCTCCCCTCATGTCTCGTGGATTAACCACGAAATTTTCACCACATGTTCTCCTCCTTCCGATGAACTCCCTCCTCTCCAGGTATCTCAGATTGTTTTCAAGGCCTCATGTACATTTGAAGACTGAACAACGCATCTTCGATCATTAAATGAAGATAACGTTTTGAGGAAAAAAAGTAACATTTTAATTACAAGGGGACGAGGTGATGCACGTTTTGTCCACAGCGATCCCGGAAGGTGTCTCGTGTACACCGCCCAATGAAGGTACGTTAATTATCACATTATGCGGAGGAATGAAAATGGTGATATTTCATGAAAAAAAATACTTTGTGGGACGTGAAACGCAGTTACTTTCTGCCTTTCGCAGGAATTCACCAATAATTGGAGCCTTTTTACAACACACCAAAACTCATGGAAAAATGATATGATGGAGGATAGAAAGTTTATTTACTGATTACAACGAGAGGGAAAGAAGAAGAAGAGTAGAAATATGCAAACAATGCAGGTTCATGCGACGTGTGTCACTGTCACCTTATCTAATATATTGTTGTGGTTACCAGATTCGCAAACCACCATTCAGGTCCCTTAGGTGAGGTATCTCGGTAAGTGCATGTGTAGTTAGGCCCAAACCCGTTGTCTAGTGGGAATACATGTCATTTATACGTGCTGCGACTCTTCAGGATAGCCGTTTTTCTTTTACTATCTTTATTTTGGACCAACCGCCAGGATTACCATCACAATTACAACCACAACCACCGCTTCACCACAACCGCCACGACCTTCCCGTCACACCTCGCCACCGTAGCATCGCCACCGTTCTTGCCCCGCTGTGGGTACCGGTGTTGGACTCATGCAGAACGCGCGTCGAACAGCGTGTACAAAATCACGGATTTTGTGCTTCAAAAACGGATCAAAAACGACACACGCCCACTTTTTGCCGTCCAATCGGTGAGCGAGGGGCGATTTGGCCCCGCCTCCAGAACGATCGATATATGCAAATTTGTGGATCAAAAAGCCTTCACGCCCACTTTTTCTCGGGCCAATGGGGAGCGAGGTGAAAGGTCAAAGGCGAAGTTACGGGGGGATAAAAGGACGGTGTTCGTCAGTCAGAAGAGAGTCGCAAACGAGAACGAAAGAAGTCTGGAGCCCGAAGCCTGCAGTGGCTGGAGAAGCTGAAGAGAGTCGGACGAGGGGGTGCTCGCGTCGGTGCCAGGAGCTGCACGCCCGAGGGAGGCCGGCAGCGCGACCTGGCCGAGGTGGAGACTCACACCAGGGATAATAAAGATCCTCTATACCCCGAGCATCAGCAACCCCCTCCTGTTTCCCCCCGCGCTGAGATAGTGCGACCAAGGGGGCCCCGTTCCCACCCCCTGCCAGGCACTGTCCACGAGGCCCGCGGGTTGCGGGGCCATCGCCGCTCCGCGTCTCATCACCAGACGGGTAGGCCCGACCCGGTCTCGGCCCCAGGCCTACCTCATTCTTGGGGATTTCTTTTCCTTGGTTTTGGGTATGTGTTGTCGGCGCCGTCTGTGAAGTAGAATTGTATAAGTGTTGCCGTGTGCTCGGTAGTCGGTATTAGCTCTGCACTGTGTTTTCACTTTTATGTTTGCTTTTTGTGTAAATGGAATTGTGTTTTCTTTTTTTGTGTGCATTTGGTGGAATTGTATTTGTGTGCTTTCCGTTCGTCGCGAATAAATGTGCTTTATTGTTGAACTGTTCTCCCGCTTCGCTTCGTCTTTTCCTCCATTGAATCCCCATCTTGCTTCACGTAAAGGGTTGGTAGTGGGCTGAATACGCCCGATAATTAATCGAACCGTCGAGGTCGACGATAACACCGCTCGGTTATTCTGATAGTACGGAACGGGTCGCTTAAGTGGCCCGTGTCCGAAGTCGACCTGCGGCGAGGTGCGATCGCCCGGTCTACCCTCCGCGTGGGTACTTAGGTAGTTCGAATTTGGCGAGCAACCCTATCCCACGCGGGGGCTGATTGGCTCGATCGCGGTGAGACCGAAAGGTCCACCCGTGACTGGTTCCCGGCGTTAGTCCGAGAGGGTCACGACTGGATTGTCCGTCCGGTGGGCGACGTGCCGCGATTCGAGTTACGTGGCCGTCGCACGCCGGCGGGCGCGAAGACCGCAACAATATAAAGAAAGTCTAATTTTAAAAAATGTCCTTTTGTCTGTGTTTTGAATGTACTGCATGCTGTCGAGATGTCCAGTGGTGTGCTCAGTTACCAAGCAGCTCGCTAGCGCTTGCCAAGCCAGCCGTTCCTTATCAACAGTTTCCAATGGAGTGCTTGCTTGAGTGCTTATGCCGCTTGGCAAACGCTCAACAAGAAACTTGGGGACGAAACATACATGAGATGCACGACATGGCGATGATGGTAAATATCTATAGTAACATTATTTCAGCCATATAGATGAGTTCGTCCCTCAAGGGGTGGGGTTGATAGGAGGCATGGGAAGGGGTGGGGTGGGAAGAAGGAGCCGACGTTGCCTGGCAACACCAGGTATCCCTGCTCATGTTACATAAAACATTTGTATTAAAGGTCCAGGAAAACGATCTTTTGTTCTTCCATGGCTGTACAAACCCTCGAATATGGGTTGCAGTCATCAATCACTGACATGAGGATCTCCGTACGCCTGGTGTTGGCTTAGTGGTTAGGGTGGCGGCTTGGGATCCTAGGGTCATGAGTTCAAGCCCCGTTGGGCCGCTGAATTAATACACCAGGAGGTTGACTCAGCCTGTCATCGCTCCGAGGTCGGCAAAATGAGCACCAGTGCACTGGTTAGGGGGACACTGCATCAGCGGCATAGCCGCGTCCCAACCAATGATGCAACCAGCAGCCACAGGCTGCACTCGATAGATAGGTGAGGGTCTCCAAAGAAAAGTTTCCAAAGTTGAGAAGGAAGAATCTGGAAGGTAAGGGTGTGCAAGTAAAGAGAGGTTCAGATACAGATACAGTACATTCTGACAGGGGAAGTTCCTTGACGTGATCAGAACTGAAGCACTTCCTCCACTCTCGTTGCGCCTCGACCAGTCGCACTTCCCCATATCATCCTGAAAGGAACAGCGAGTGTGAGTGTTAAAATGGTGTGATTTGTTAGAATATTAATATGGATGTCAAATCAAGAGAAGCCTATCAATCCCTGGAGGATGTTCTGCCATATGCGTGACATGCTATACGTTCACTCCTCTTGACTGCTACAAACGTTACTCCACAAATGCGTTTATTCACTTACCATCTTAGATCTACAAATGGGTTATCAATTCCTCCACGGTTTTCCTCACCTGGATCTGTTCTCTTGAAAAGTCACGTGTGACAATCAAACTATGGCCCTGTCATTGAGGAGGTGGAACTGCTTGAGGCTAACCCTCAGTATGTTCACCACATTTCCCTGATGGTAAAGAGATGTCTGCGACTCGGCGTGACCTGGCACCACGTGATGAAGTCGAAAAATATGGTGATAGATTCTCCTGTTCATAAACCACCTGAACTGGTCTCGGACGCAACCGCGAAGTGGGGGTTACTGATTCACAAATGGGAAAACGCCCAATCATAATCCACCATATATGATATTGTTACGAATTTGGGAATTCGATTGCACACGACATACAGGTTCCTTTAGTCAGCTATGTCGATAAGTGCTTGTTCCCCAGATAGCTCACCTTCCATTGTTTAAATGTTTAGAAATCAATTAGATGCACTGCGGATCGATTTAATAGTTAGGTAACGAAACAATGGAGACGTCCCTTCCCCTCTTCTGCGAATAGGAAGAAGAACCCTGCCGTCCCGTGATTCATGATGTCAACAACTCCCTCCCACCCGTGGTTGAGCGGGGGATGGATCACGAGGGCATGAGTCATGCCAGGCGCGGGGGAGGGGAGCGGAGAAGGATAAAGAGGAGATCCTGTCTTGTTCGGGGGAAGTGGGAGCAGAGTGGTGGTCGTTCAGCAGACCTTCAGGTCCTGTTTGGCTTGGGTTAGAGTTGAGGCCTTCGGAAGCTTTTTGCTTCTGCAGAGGAGTTGTTCAGCAGAGCTTCAGGTCCTGCTTGGCTCGGTAGGCTTTTTGGAGAGCTGCTTTGCTTGGAAGAGAGTTGAGCTGGTCGCTCGGCTCGAGCTGCGAGTGGTGGCTTCTTCTTCTTCTTTTTTGGTTCGTGGAGCTCTTTTTTTCTCCGTTTGGTTCCCGGCTTGGTGCGACTCATCGACCTCTTCTTGGAGGTGGTTCCTTGGGGGAAGCGGCGCATCGACGGGAAGGATCGGCGCCTCGTCTCACCAGCACGTGTTGAGAAGCGCGGGAGGATTCGCGGGAGCTCGGGAGGGATCGCGGCTCATGGCGATTGGATCCAGCTCGCTCTCGCTGGAGCCCGGGTCCGAACAACTTGAAGACCACACGAGGTGGAGAGGTTTGAGATAGGACCTGGGTTTCAGCTCACCTGTCCTCCGAGCTGGAGCTTGTTATTAAAGGCCTCAGCCACAATTTCTTGGGTGTGTGTGTGCGTACATGTGTCCGTGTGTCCGTGGGCCCGTCTAATAAGTAGGAAATTGTTAAGTGCTTTATGTGCTGTAAATGTTTGCATCGCATTTCGTAAAGTCGGTATAGTTCTGCTCTTACGTGCTTCCCTAGTTCCCCATTATTATTAATAAATACCCCAATGGTTAAATGTTTTCAGCTCGTCGCGTCGATTCTTTCATTGACTGAGCATTTTGTGTGTTGGTAGTTGGAAAGCCGTTGGTTTGCCGTAAAAGGGGGATATTTGGACCGACGGTTCTCGGCGATTAAGCCGCTCGGAATCGCGCACGGGACAGGCTCACCTCGGCGGTTTGTTCCGTACGAGTTCCGTCGAGGGTGGAATACCCCAGTAGTTGGATCTCGTGGGTATTTAGGTACATTGAAGATTGGCAATCGACCCTACCCCACGTGATCTGCCCATTGGCGTATTTCGGTTCTTGTAAAAGGACCCGTCGACTCAGACTTATCCGGGCGGCGATCTGTATTCCGGGCGATCGGTGGGGCCGACTCGACTTGCAGCTCCGTTTGAGCGGTCGGTTGGCGGCCGGCCCCCCGGCCCGTAACAATATCAAATTAACCCAATGGTGAGTATTACAACGTGAAGCATTAGTTAGAGTAACATAACTACATCAGGATATGGTTGTTGTACACAAACAATTCTGCTTGCAGCTCAGTTAACTACAACGAAGAAGAGTACGTGGAGATGGGGCCAAGTCGCAGCTATGATGGAGTCCTGCAAGTGGTGTGGTCATTCTCAAACTGATGTCTCATCAGCAAAAGTGCCCCCCCCCCTCAAAAATAGTGAATATCACTGGTCCAGGCCATCCTGCCAGCCCCTTTCCAGTTCCTAAACCACAAAATTATTTTTCTACCTCTTCAGTTTTCTTCAGTTATTTTTGTTCATTCAAGATCTGGTCAAGAATAAAAAGGGAAGAAAGAAAAGCACGTATCACGGTAATTCACAAGTCACGATGCAATTATAAAGCCCACTATCCATGATGGCTTGTCGTATTTATATGAAATCACTCGGACAAATGAGGAGGAAATGACAAGAAAAAGGAGAGAAAACCCCAACCGCCACACAATGCCTGTTTGAGGTCGTTGTCAAAGGTTTTCTCTGGGGAGATAAAAATGGTGTAGCTCTTGGTGGGCAAACATGGGTCTGGTGGCATCACATCCGGCCCCATGGCCTCTTCGTACATACGCATTTTGTCCGGCTCCATTGTCTCCGGGGACTGGCTTCGCAGGACGTCTTTCTCCACTCCGTGAACCAATTGCTCACTCGATACTGCCTGAACTCCTCAGTCAATCCCGTTCCCTGACAAACAAACTGTACCCTGAATGTACCGAGCTCTCTGCCCAGAACGCACTGAGTTTTATTCTTATTGACCCCACAGCCATACGTTCGTTGGTCTTCCCCACAAAGTGTTTATGCTGTGACTTACCCACAGTTTCTCAGCAGCAAATGACGGCTTTTGCCCAAACGTGCGGCCGCGAGTTGTCTTCAGTATCGTCCTTGGTGAGGGCGGGGGGGAGGGACTGCCTGGCTTGCGGTGCTGGGTTAAGAAGGGGGACAGACGAAACTGGGGGAGGTCAGATACATGTGGAAGGGAGGTGGAGCACTTTATCATCTCCTCATACACTCTTGGACACATGTCCTTTCGTTTTAACACAGATACCATATGCTTATGCAAAACATGTACTGATGGCATAACTCGGCGATATTATTCCTATTTTACTCCTCATCACATAACCACAATAACTTATCGTATTGGAACTGTTGAAGAACTTGTAGTTCATTGTATTTTCGTTTTGTATGCAGAGTCAAGGCTCAAAGAAGAGTGAGAACACAATAGATAATGGTTTTGGATGGCAGATGATTTGAGATGGTGGTGAACAGCTGTCTTGAAGAACTGGAGAGAAGAATGGGATTGAAGAGAGTTAGGGAGGTTGTTTCCACAGGTGGGGAAAAAGAAGGAACAAATGAGTGGAGGTCTGCAGTGGTTCTGGATTTTGGCAGTTTCTCAAGAAGGGGATTGCTGGTGGGCCACATGCATCATCGTGTCTGGTGGGTGGAGGGGTGGGGGGGGGTAGGTGGGGAGATCATGGAGAAGGGACAGGGCAGAGGGTGCAAGACAGGAAATGAGGGGGAAGAAGGAAGAAGAGACCACAAACCTGTCAGTGATTGCAAAGCTGTAGGCCCAGAACAGCTTCATTGTGAGAGATTCCAATGATCCTTACAGCGTTGGTATACACGGCATCAAGCTGAGCAAGCAATGAGGCAGGGGCACCAGCCCAGAGGAGAGAGCAGTATTTCATCCAGTTGCGGATGAAAGCATTGTCGATGGATAGGAGTTCAGGTGTGCCAAGGAAGGACTTTATACAACAGAGGACGCCCAGTTAGTAACTGGTTTTCAAGGCCAGCTTTGAAATGTGGTTTGCCCAAGAAATATCATGGGTGAGAATGAGTCCCACGAATTAGAGCGACAACTTATTTGAGAGGGTTGTTTGGAAAGTAGATAGGGTTTGCCAAATGGTTCTTTCAGAGAAAGAGAGAGAGAAGAGAAGAGTTTTCTCAGAGTTAAATAACACATTCCAAGTGTTTGACCAGTTTGTGATTTTGTCAAGGTCTGAGGAGAGGGAAGAGGCTGTTAACTGTCTGTCAGAAGGAGTCATCAGCAAGGAGATAAAGAGGATTTTCCAGAGTCAGAGAGATCATTGATGAAGATTCGGAAAAGGTTGGAGCCATGAACACTGCCTTGGGGTACTCCAGCCTTGACAGGGAGAGGAGAATAAAGCGTTACTTTGAGAGCCACATGTTTGTTATGAGAGTGGAGGAGTCAGTAATCCAAGAGTGGGGGTTGGCCTTGGATGCCAAAGACAGAATTTGGAGTGCAAACCAGGATGCCAGACTTTTGATATGTCGAGAGAGACTGCTGTGATCTCATGTCTGGTATTGAAGGCCTCTATCCATTCTTGGGAGAGTAGAAGTAGCAGAGTAATAAGCAGAGTTAGACATTTTAAAATACATTTTGGAAGAATTTTTCATGTTATGAAGAGCTTTTAAAGGAAGCCAAACGTTTTATTCAGTGAAGATTGTTTGGGAATATTGCTTCTTTTGATGTTGTTTGTTGGTTGGTGGGGTTGGATTTTGGAGTGGAGAAGAGTGGAGTGTTTTTTATATTTTTGAGTGAGGAAGGGAAATGGCTTGTGCTGAGGAATCACAAGTAACCATACCTGGGATAAAAGGAGCAAAAATGAGACAAAGAGCAGATAGAGAGGCACAAGACTAGTACTAATGGGCCTGACATTACCTGTGATACAAAATGGACTATTCAACACAACAAGATATGGTCTGGGATGTGAAAATTGATGAAAAACATGACCAGCAAAACAGGAATTAAAATAAAACAATAAAACCAAACATATCTGGTCTGATGAACTTTGATTGGCTGAACAGGAAGGACCAGCTGCCAATCAGGATATTCACATGCTGCGAACCTGGTACCGGAACATTCTTGTCTGCTTTTATAAACAAGAGAAGTCATACAACATGTTACCCCGTGGAATGTTCAGGAATATATTTCAATGTACATAGAATAACGATTTTAAAGATCGTTAAAATGCTTTTGGAAGTTTAGTGCCAATGAAGCGGGCCTACACATCACCCTATTCACATGTCCGAATGCAGTACTACCAAACAGAAGGGTGTTTAAAGTGACAAGGAGGTGATTTGTGTTGTCCAGTGTTCAAGTCTGTAATTAAATTTATATAAAAGAAAGATTGTAAAAGTCGTTTCCATAAATCAATTCTGGAATTTACTGCTGTTGATGCAGTGTCTATTACACCACCCTATCTAACAGATAACAAACAAACAGACTGACGAGGGAGAAAACATAACCTCCATCCACCTTTGGTGGTGGAAGCAATGATTGCATATTTGTCTGGGATTGTTTTTTTGTTGTTGTTGTTGTTTCCATTGTCGAGGCTCGTATATGAGCTAACACAAAGAACTAAGAACAAAGGGAGCAGGATCCAAAAGGGGTAGGAGAGGGAAGCACAAAACAGCAGGGAACAGAGACATGAGGAGATATTATGTGGAAAGGAGAGGGATGGGGCATGTATATGCCTGGTGTTGGCTTAATGGTTAGGGTGGTGGGCTTAGGATCCGAGAATCCTGAGTTCAAATCCCACTCGGCTGTTGAATTAATACCAGGTGGGGTTGACTCTGCCTGTCATCCTTCCGAGGTCGGCAAAATGAGTGCCAGCATGCTGGTATCCTGTGTCGGAGTGGCGACCCGTCCAGGATTGTACCCAATAGCCAAGGAGACTGCTTCGGCAGCACCAACGCTCTGCACAGAGTATGGTCCCAGTGGATGGGGCATGTATATGGGGTAAAACAAGATGGCTACTGCAGGGACTTTCAGGAAGGAAGGCAGGGAATTTGAAGGAGGTGGGTTTGGGGTGGATAAACAGGAGTAGAAACGATCATGGCTTTTTATGGGAGAAGATTTAAGATGGTTGTGAACAACTGTTTTGAAAACCTGGAGGGGAGAGTGTGATTGAAGAGAGTGGGAGTTTGTTCTTGAGGCAGAAAAAGTGAAGGTAAGCAGTAGTTCTTGATTTTGGTAGTTTCTTCAGAAGGTGGTTGCTGGGAGAACTTGAATGCCCTGCGGAAATATGGGGTGGGGGGGTAGGGGGGACAGATCACAAAGCATTGGGGACAAGACCGGAGAGGAGACAGTAGAAGACATAAAGACCACTGACCTACCTGCGGTGAGAGACCCAAAGACTCAGCTTCATCGCGAGAGATACCAATGATCCTAAAGCCTTGGTTTCCACAGCATAAAGCCGAGCTTGGTGTGAGGCAAGAGCACCAGCCCATAGGGCAGAGCAGTGCTCCATCAGGCTGTGGATGAAAGCTTTGCATGTGGTCAGGAGCTCAGGTGTGCCAAAGAAGGACTTTGTACGATGGAGGATGCCCAGTTGGCGACTGGCTTTGGAGGCCAGCTTGGAAATGTGGCTTTCCAAGGAAATATTCAGAACCAAAAGCTTGAATGAAAGGCCTTCTTCAAGAGGATTGTTGAGGAAGTAAATGGGGGGCAGGGGAAGTCCAGACAGTCATTTAAGAGAAACAAAGTGAGAGTGTGAGAATTGTAAGGATTGAAAGACATGTTCCAAGTGTTGGACCATCCAGATCTGCAGAGAGTGAAGAGGCTGCTGCTTGCCGATCTAAAGGATGACAGATGGTACGTCAGAGGGTGGAGTCAACAGCAAAGAGATAAAGAGGATTTTCCAGAGTTGGAGAGATCATTGATGAAAACCAGAAAAAGCACAAGGCCCAGAACACTACTTTGAGGAACTATAGCCTGGACAGCAAGAGGGGATGAGAGAATTCCATTTAGGGCAACATGTTGACTGCAACAGGAGAGCAAGTCTCCGAGCCATGACTGGAGATTGCCTTGGATGCCAAAGGACATCTGGTCATACACTTCCAGTCACGTGATCAGAATGATGAGCAATTTAACATCCCGACCCTGGCCTAACATTGTCACTCAAATTTGGTGGCATTCTGACTGGTAGGTCTGCAGAAGAAGATTTTTGAACGAATTTATGTGATTTTTCCCCAAACTTGAGCAAGTTGGCCATTTTGACTTACTTAAAGGCATGTGACTGGAACGAACTTTGCAATTCGTGTTACCAGTCATGAGGAAC
This sequence comes from Eptatretus burgeri, assembly GCF_056783735.1. NCBI lineage: Eukaryota > Metazoa > Chordata > Myxini > Myxiniformes > Myxinidae > Eptatretus > Eptatretus burgeri. Next base: position 56,412,439 of record NC_140971.1, read on the forward strand.
ATTGCTGCCAAATTTCAGCCTGATCGGACCATCGGTTTGGTCGGAGAAGTTGAAAAAGGAGAGACAGACAGACATATGAATAAACAGTGTGCTGTGACAATACCTTATCTGGAATATAAATTTTAGAAAAGCTAAGAAGAGAGTTTAGTGAGCAGAGCAGGGTGCCAGACGGTATCAAAAGCTCATGATGCGTCTCGAGAGACGGCTCTGATGTCATGCCTGCCATTGAGGATCTCCATCCATTGTTGGAGAAAGTAGAAATGGGAGACCAGTCGAGAAGTTTGATGGCTGCTTGAAGCCCCTGCCAGTAAGCTTCAGTGAAATGCCAGACTCGACGGCACGAAGGTGGTTCTCTAATAACAGCCAGAGACATGTCTACTTTGACAAGCATGTGGTCAGATGAACCGATTGGAGCAGAGGAAGAACAACAGATATTTTCAGGGAAATTGGTCAAAATTAAATCCAGAAGAGATGGAGTCCCGTTGGTTGAGATCTGGGATGGGAAGTTGACAGATTGTGTCAGTCCTAATGAGTTGCAGAAGTCCTTTGCTAAAGTGTCATGGCAGGTGAGAGAGGTACCCACACTCAGCCAACTGGCATGATGACAACTGAAGCCATCACATATGAGGAAGAGAGAGTTGGGTTGAGAGGATAGAAGTTGGTGCATGTTTTCAGAGAGCGAGATGTAAATGGAGTCATCCCTGTTTGGTGGATGGAACAACACACACATAAACGTGAGGTGGGAGTGGAGGGAATGAGGAAAGTGTCTGAAAAGCAGATTATGTCTGGTTTGTCAGTGGCAACATGTATGGAGAAATCTGTCAGGTTAGAACGAAGGCCTTGGGTGTTTGAGGTCCACACTGTTAAGGAGAGGGAGGGGAGGAGGCTTTGGGTGCAGGGGAGGGTAGAGGAGGGGAAAGGGTATGATGAGGGAGGATGGGGGTAGAGAGAGTTGTTGAAGGTGTGTGGGGGATTGCAGAGGAGCCTGGGGAGAGGGCTGGAAGAGGAGGAGAAAAGGCTCGGTAGTGATAGGATGAGGCAAAGTGGGGAATAATGAGAGGGGGCAGGGGGAAGTTGAATATTGAGGGAGGGGGAAGAATGAGTTGGGAGAGAGAGGGCAAGAGAAGGAGGCAGCTTTGTCGATGTGAGGAGTGGGGGGGTGAAACTTTGAGAATGGGCAGTGAGGGGGAGATTGGATGGAGAAAGGTGGGGGGAGTTGAGGGAGAAGGGTGAGGGGGGAGTTTTTGGGAAAAGTGAGAGGGAAGCTTGCAGGGGGCAGACATTGAAGGTTGCTTTGAGAGGGAGGGGAGACGATGAGAGCAGGCACGGCTAAGGGGCAGTCAGGCGAGGGGAGAGGTGGGGAGAGGGGAAGGATGAGACTTGGTAGTGGTGTGGTGAAGAAAGCAGCAGGCAGGGGTAGGCACAAGATTTGAGTGGTTAGGAAGAGGAGAAGTGGGATGAGAGGAAAGAAAGAGCATGTTTGAAATGTTGAAGAGTGTACTGATTGAGAAAGTGAGATATCTGATCTGGAAGGTTAAAACGGAGCCCACAGATGTTCGAACACCACGCAGTTCGGGACACCAGAGGAGGAGCTGATAGTAAAGCAGAGGTCAGTGAAGAGGTGCTGAGAGAGGAGGTAGGATAAGGGGCAAGATGGAAGGGATAAGGAGAGGGTATAGCAGGTGAGGAGTTCATAGGAGGTATAATCAAGGAGGTTGGGTGAATTGTCACTGAATTTGGAGAAAAAAAAAAGGACGATTGATGGAACACGAACATGCATTGAAAACTGGAATTTAAAAAATGTTTCAGTCAGAGATACGTTTAAAGACATTACGTGAAGGATGCAATGAAGGAGAATTAAGAGAATAAGAAAAATTAAAAATGACCGTTTTTACAGCCATTTTTCCCTGCTGTGCAGGGGTTGGGCTTTTTCTTGAGGCAATGTTTTATGGCCGGATGCCCTCCCTGACGCCAACCCTGGTCACCTCTTACGACACAGGGATATGGTACACCTATTCTAACCGGTGCATACACCGGGACCAGTACACTGGTACTCACTTCGCCGACCTCGGAAGGATGACAGGCTGAGTCAACCCCCTGGTGTATTAATTCAGTGGAAAACGGGGCTTGAGCTCAGGACCCTCGGATCCCAAGCCGCCACCCTAACCGCTAAGGAACTCAGGACCCTCGGATCCCAAGCCGCCACCCTAACCGATAAGCCAACACCAGGCTTAAGGAGAATTAAGAGAATGAAGAAAAGGAATGTTTTAACAGTTGGACTTTTTAGACATTTGATGAAGGAAAGGTCGAATTGAAAGAGCCATGACAGTCTTATGAAGAAGATGAAGAGAAGTGAAGTATGATACAATGTGGAGAACCAAACGTGTGGAAGAGGAAGTTTAGTCATTTTAAGAGACCTTGTTTTTTTTTCTTTTGTAAATAAAGGTGAGGTTAAGTGAGGTAAAGGAAAGGTTGAAGAAAAGGTCGTGACGGTGTATGGTGAATGTGGATCGGCTTAGGTGGAAGGAAGATGGTGGATCACCAAATGCGGAAGGAGGAGGAAGAGGAGGTAAAGAAATCACATGGTTATGGAGGGGATAAGGTGAGAAGGGAAAAGATATAAGAAACTGAAGAAAGACTCGACAAAGATAGAAGAAACTGAAACTGAAACTGATATGAGATCACACAAGAAACTGAAGAGTTTGAGTTTATCAAGGTGAGCAAAATGTTATGCATCAATGACAACAATATATTCCTTGTTGTTTTTTTTAAAGAATGTTTGTCGGTTAAGGAATGGTTACAACAGTGCATCAGGAAGTATTCACACTCCCTCAACTTTTGTCACATCTTGTTGTGTTCCAGCTGGAATTTGAAATTAATTAAATTTCAAGTTTTTGTCACCGATCAACACAAAATACCCCAAAATGACAAAGTGAAAACATGTTTTTAGAAATTTTTACAAAGTAATGAAAAATGAAAAGCTGAAGTGTCTTGTGTCAACAACTATTCAATCCCCTGAGTCAATACTTTGTAGAAGTGCCTTTGGCAGCGATTCCAGCATTTTGGGTTTGTCTATCAGCTTTGCACATCCAGATTTGGGGATTTTATCCCATACTTCCTTGCAGATTTGCTCAGGCTCTGTCAAGTTGGATGGGGAGGGTCAGTGAACAGAAATCTTGAAGTCTTTCCACAGATTCTCAATGGACTTCAAGTCTGGGCTTTGGCTGGGCCACACAAGGACTTTCACGTTCTTGTTCTGAAGCCATTCTCGTGTTGCTTTGGCTGTATGCCTTGGATCATTGTCCTGTTGGAATGTAAATGTTTACCATCACAGTCTCAGGTATTTTGCACTCTGAAGTAGGTTCTCCTCAATTATTTGCCTGTATTTGGCTCCATTCAATGTTCCCTCTATCCGTAAAAGTCTCCCACTCCCTGCCGCTGAAAAGCAACCTCGTAGCATGATGCTGCCACCACCATGCTTCAGGGTAGGGATGGTGTTAGATAGGTGATGACTGTGCTCTGTTTCCGCCAGACGTAGCCCTTTGCATTCAGGCCAAATCGTTCAGTTTTCATTTCATCAGACCACTGTGGGACCTTTCGTAGAAAAGTGTATTTCTTTCTAAATCATGTCCAATCATTTGAATTGGCCACAGGTGGACTCCAATCAAGTTGTTGAGACATCCCAAGGATGATCAAAGGAAATTGGATGCACCTGAGCTCAATTTGGAGCATTATAGCAAAGGCATTGAATACTTATTGGCGCAAGACATTTCAGCTCTTAATTTTTAATCAATTTGAGAATTTTTCGAAAAACACGTTTTCACTTTGTCGTTGTGGAGTATTTGTGTAAATCGGTGACAAAAAATTACAATTTAATCCATTTTGAATTCAGGCTTTAACACAACAAAATGTGAAAAAGTCATGGGGTGTGAATACTTTCTGAAGGCACTGCATGTAATGGTGTTTGCTGCAGCATAATGGTGGTTTTATTCTTTTAACAAGGTGAAAAGCTGACAGGATACCTGAGAGGGATGCACACTCACCTCTGAGCGCTTTCATCTGGGTTTGAATCCTCACCCAGCTATAAACTGTCACCTTTGTGTTTCTCATTCAGGGTTAACTCTTCATGAATATCCATCGTCCAGCAGGATGTTAAACTGGAAGACAAATCTGCCAACATTCCTCATTGGTGGAATTTAAAGCCCCCATGGTGTGTTTTGTGAAGAGTGGGTGAGTTATCTCTTGCACTCTGTATCCAAGAATGGCCAGCGTATCCAGATTCTTTGAATTTGCAAATGGAGAGTCAAGCATAAGAAATGTTATTATTATCATCATTATCACCTACCATGCCCTGTGTAAAGCATTATTGCTGCTGACGCAGTTATGAGCCCAGAATCCTGGTCAGGTCGTCATTTTGACTCAAGGCAGGGAACCGTTGATCAATTTCCAGCAATTTAGTCATGGTGCCAGGTATAGCTCAGTGTTTCGAATGAATGAATAATTTTGCCAAATTTGATTTCCTTTTTGGAGGCTATGAAGCCAGATGGCCATTGTTCTTAAAGCCCTGAACAAATATTGTGGGAAGGATGTATGGAACAGAGTGTCCATGACCCTAGATTGTCAATATTCTATCCCAATCCTGTAGCAGCCCAGCCTTAAAGGATTCTAAGGCATGCTCACCCATGAGGGGCTATTCACTTGAGGCTACAACTCAAAGGCATTCAATCAGGGCTTGTATGGAGTGGGCGGTTCTCCAATCTTTACGAAAAACTCTTCCGGTGAATTTATACCAGCAATCCAGGGGTGCAGAATGCAGATACACACTGCTGGGTGCAACAAAATTAATGACCCAATAGACCTCAGTTTGAAATGAATTCAAATTCATATTGTTATGAATCTGGAAACCATTCGCCTTCACACATACAGTTGACCCAAAGTTTAGTTATTTTGTTAAGAAAATGTGGGTAGTTAGAATCTCTCCGCTATGTCTAATGGGAATTTCATGTGTGCGCTGCGAGTTTCTTTCCAGTTAGTTTTCTACATCAATCCCCTCCACTTCTTTAGCTCCATTACGCACGTGTTCAAGGCCACGAACGTAGACGGAGTTTCCATCACCTCAGAGCCGACCCCGCCCCAGCCAGATGGAATGTTCCCCTCGTCCAATCGGCGGTGAGATCACCTCCAAGTCGACCCCGCCCAGGCAGATGGAATGTTCCCCTCGTCCAATCGGGGGTGAGATCACGTCAGAGCCGACCCCGCCCCAGCCAGATGGAATGTTCGCCTTGTCCAATGAGGGGAGGACACAGATCGCCCGACGTCCCCCCCCCCCCGCCCGACCAATCCAGAGGTGAGTTCCCTCAGAGCGGATCCCTCCACCCGCCCGGGGGAGGGATAAGAAGGGTGACGAGCTGTCTCAGAGATCTTTCTTGGTGGTCATTTTAGGGGTTCCTTGGTGGTCGGTGGTCGTGTTGGTGCTCGTGGTGGTGGTGGTCATGGCGGAGGTGTTTTGTGGTGCTCGTGGTGTCGATCATCGTTCGTGGCTAGCCGGGTCGTTTGTGGGATCCTGGCTGCGCTCGTTGGATTCTAGGTCGTGGGTTCAAGTCCCACCGTGGTGGGTTGTGTTGGAGCCCTCGAGCCGGGGATCCCTATTCCCTTCCATAGACTCCGAGTTCCACAAGTGCGGGTCAGTGAAACCGCACGAGGCGGCCAGGTACCCGGCCAGACTCTGACCCTCAGCTCGCCTTCCCTCCTGAGCTGAAGGGCCAAATATAGACCCACGAGGTCCATTTCTTTTTTGGTGGGTGTGTCTGTCTGTGGCCAGTCTGAGAAGTAGAAATCGTTTAAGTGATTGCCATTGTACATTTGCCTGCATTTTTTATTCGTGATCAAGTCTGCTCTGTGTCTCCCTTCCCGATTATTGTAAATAAACCCTCTGTTAAATGTTCCAGTTTGTTGTCTGTGTTTTCTTTCATTGGCCCAGTATGGTTTGGGCTTGAGAATTAGGGAGGCCGATTGTGCCGTAAATTGTAATTTGGACCGGCGTGGCTTTGGTAATTCCCGCTCGGTTACGCCGGATCCGAGTCGGTAACAGCGACTCAGTTCGGACAAAGCCGGCCAACGGTGTGGCTTCCCCGGTAGTTAGATGGTGTGAGTACTTCGGTAAATTGGAATAGACAAATAAACCCTACCTCACGCCGTGAAAATATTGGCGACCACAGTCCTTTAAGCGACCCGTCAACTCCGGACTTATCTGGGATGACGAACTTCAATTCCGGGTGTTCGGTGGGAGACGGCCCTACTGCTCCATCTAGCGGTCGTTCCTCACCACGGCACCACAAAAATATATTGACCTCCGTACAAGCAAGTAAAAATATGAATTACTCAAATTACTTGCTATATAATTTTCTCCAGACAGCTTTTGATGCTTGAGCATGCGAGGTTATTGTTGGTATTGTCCACATTGAGCAGAAGCAAGTGAAACTGCTTCACTTGGCCAAAAATGGAGCAAAAAAGTACGTATATTGCATCATATTAAAAACTAGCAAATACCACCCGTTGTTTCGCTGATGAGATGAGGGGGGGAGGGAGGGGGAGTATGGTGGGAGAGAGGGATGGAAAGAGAAAATGTGGGGGGGGTGAGAGGATGGGGAGGGTGAAAAAGAGAGGGAAAGGAGGGGGGCAGAGAGACAGGTGGGAGACAGCAAATAAGAACAAGGCTTACCTTGCTGTGTTTGACCCCCCGGGGATCTTTGACTGGTCGAGGGTTACACATGACCATCACCGCCGCGCCTCAACACAGAGCGCCATTTACTGTGTGTTTTGTATTTTACGGCGATGGCCCCACTTCACACAGTGGCGACAAAGGTTTCATCGGCTTTAACTGTGTCCTCCTGAATCAGTCAGTACAACACAAAGACTGGGAGATCACAGGTACAAGAGGGCAGAATGCAGTCATTGTTGCTGTGTTTGTTTCTAATCTTGCTTTTTGCTGTTGAGTAGTTTCAGTTGCTCTGGATTTTTGTTATTCCTTGTTTTTTGTCATCTTTCTGTCCTTCTGACTTTTTTCTTCTTGTGTATCAGCACTTCTTCTATTAGCCTCTCCTTCTTCCTGTGTTGTCTTTTCATTGTTCTACTGTCTTCTGTCCTTCTTTCTGCCTTTCTCCTCTTTCTTCTTTCTGCCTTTCTTTTCCAGCATTGTTTCTTATTCTTCAGCACTGAGGATTTCACATCACATTTTATCACAGTGTTTGACATTTCAAAAAACTTTTTATCCTTGTGGAGCTTCAGGATAGACAATGTTGCATGTTTTTCCATGTGGACCCAAGATGAAAAGGTTTTTACCATTGCCAACTCTGGAACAACCAACATAGAGTCGGCCATGAGAAAAGCATGGGCTTTGCAGGTTGAGGCCAACAACTTTGAGCGATTGTCCTTGTGCCTTGTTGATGCTCATGGAAAAACTGAGGCAGACAGGGAACTGGAGCCTTCAAAATTGAAATGGCAAGTCAAATGGGATGATTGGAATACGTGGAATGAAGACATCCTGTCCTGCTGCATGGCCAGTCATGATTGTGGCTTCAATGACCTGTGGCATAAACTTCTTGACAGCCAAACGTGTTCCATTGCAGAGTGTTGGTGGGTCCAGATTCCTGAGAATCATAATGGGTGCACCAACCTTGAGCTCCAGATTGTGAGAAGGCACACCTGGTAGTTCCGGAGAGTTAAGAAATTCTGTGGGGGTAGTGGACTGCTTCATTTGTGTCTGGTACAGTATAAACCGACTTGTATATTTGCATTGTGCCAAGTAACTGTGTAAGAATTGACGGCATCATTTTTCATTGGAATTGGATTCATTCATCATTGGAATTGACGGCATCATTTTTCATTGCCAAGATGGCTTTGGCATAGCCCCTTGTGGTCATGGAAGTTATGTGCTCTTGGATCAGAAGCATAATCCATGGCTGGATTGTAGGAGAATGCAGACTTTTATTTTACCCTCCAGGGCTGTTTCCTGGATGCAGCCATTCCTGCTGCAGTTGCCCCTCATCTTCTTTCTTGCTTTTCAGGAGTTAAGGCTGCTCGAGATGTAGCTTTCGCAAGTCGTTTTTTGTCAAGTTCGCTTCTTGTACATTTTCTTATTTTGATAGGAGCCATCTTCCTGCAAAATAAAGCAGGGAGACAGGGGAAGGGGAAAGCAAGGAAGAGGGGAGAAGAGTGACGCCTTACCACACGTCGCAATACACTCCGGGAGAGAGGGGGTGCGAGGTTGTTGGGGGGTGGGGGGGAGGGTGTGAGATATATATATATATATATATATATATATATATATATATATATATATATATATATATATATATACATATATATGTATATATACGAGGTCCATCTAAAAAGTAACGGCACTGAGCCTGCTGTGTGCTCCACTTACACAACTTGAATGAATGGGTTGCGTCACAGTCTTTCGCAACATTCCAGCAATATATATATATATATATATATATATATATATATATATATATATATATATATATATATATATATATATATATATATATATATATATATATGATTCGTGATGGTTGACTGCGCTCATTCTGTGATTTTTTTTACAGGTCGTGCTTTACACGTTGTCTAGTCTGAGTCATTGCGCTATGAGTCATGAACAGAGAGCTAATCTTCTTGCCAAGCTTGGCAAAACACTTTCTGAATCATTCGCAATGATGTAGCAAGTCTAAGGGGAAGAAACGATGTCACGTACACGTGCATTTGAATGGCACAAGAGGTTCAAAGAGGGACGGGAGGAGGTTGAAGACGATCCACGGTCTGGAAGACCTTCAACGAGCAGAATGGTGGACAACATCGAGCGTGTGAAGCAGATAGTGCACGCAGATCGTCGACTCACAGTGTGGATGATTGCTGAGGAACTTTCCATCAACAAGGACACTGTCTGGAGCATCATCACTGAAAATCTCGAAATGTGCAAGGTGTGCGCAAAGATGTTCCCCAAGCTGTTGTCCGAGGACCAGAAACAGCAAAGAGTCGCTGTCTGTCAAGACATTATCGAGTGCCTTGACGACGATCCAGACCTGCTCAGGAGAGTCATTACTGGCGATGAATCGTGGATATTCAAATACGATCCCGAGACCAAAGGGCAGAGTCGTCAGTGGAAAAGTCCGGCATCACCAAGACCAAAGAAATCAAGGATGTCGAAGTCGAAGGTGAAGGTGATGCTCATCGCGTTTTTTGACATCAAGGGCATCGTCCACTTCGAGTTTCTACCACAGGGTCAAACAGTGAATCAATACGTATACAAGGAGATCTTCCAGTGCCTCATGAGATCAGTCCGGGACAAGAGCCTGGGTGCTCCACCATGACAACACCCCTGCTCACAGTGCCCTGAGCATCCGACAGTTTCTGGCGGAGAGGAACGTGCCAACTCTGGAGCAACCCCCGTATTCGCCAGACTTGGCCCCTTGTGAGTTTTTCCTATTCGCCAAGCTCAAGGGGGTGAGCAAGGGGACCCGATTTCCTGATGTGGAGGCCATCAAAAGGGCCGTGATGATGGAGCTCCGGAGGATTCCAGAAGAAGCTTTCCGGGGGTGCATCGAATCATGGAGGAAGAGGATGGACAAGTGTGTGAGATTGGAGGGAAACTATTTTGAAGGGGACAAGCTGTGATTTCAACAGTTTTTATGGAATAAAATTTCTGTGAAGTCAGTCCCGTTACTTTTTAGACAGACCTCGTGTGTGTATATATATATATATATATATATATATATATATATATATATATATATATATATATATATATATATATATATATATATATGGAGAGGAATATAGAGTGCTGAATTGTAGTCGGAGGGGGTGGAGTGAGGATGGGACAGAGAGTGAGAGGGGTGGGGGAAAAGGAAATTAGCAGAGAGAAAATGTTATGCTTTATGAATCTCACACACACACACACACACACACACACACACACACACACACACACACACACACACACACACACACACACACACACACACACACACACACACACACACACACACACACCAATTTTACAGGAATCGGCAAATTGGAGTTTGTGTAATTACTGAGTACAGTACGTACTGTATACAACCCCAAAAACTTGTGTGGCTTTAACCCTTCAACAAATGATTTTTTTAAACGTTGCATTATTGACGTTTCAAGATGTGCATATACATTATTATTTATAAACAGCTGCCAATTGTCATGTGATGGGTAAAAAAACAAAAAAAGGCTCAAATTTTGTAAAACATGTTAATGCGGCAAACAGCTCGGAAATCGTGTGTTATGAGCTTTGAAAGTCACAAATAGAACCTCAAACGATTCTGAGAACAAACCCGGTTCATATAAAGATAACCAACTGCTTACGTCTGTACCTCCATCGTCGCCGTACCAAGGTGGTGTAATACCCAAGCATTAATTCTTGACGTCATCTGTTCCAGGTGAACCCAACTCCATTAAAGCATCAGTGACATTTGCTTTTTCAAATTAAAAGAGGTAATGGTTGGTTTCCCGCTAAGCTTGTTAAATTACGAGGTGAGGGCAAACACGGCCTGTTCCAAGTTCTATTTGAAGTTCCGCATGGATAAAGCACACAAATAGAACCACAAAGGATTACATTTTAAAAATATAATTCTTTAAATATGCGAATCAAGCGAAAAAATAACAAAAAGTAATTGAAAGAAAAATATACCATCAGAGATGGGGAATCCCCCGCCATTGAAAAATAATTGAAATCAGATAAGTGGTTTTCCATTTATTACAAAAAACATTTTTTCAAGATGGCCGCCCCAGTCGGCCATCTTGGATCCGGCCACGCCCAAAATCAATAGGATTCTTCCTTTTCAGGTGGTACCATGTGTGACCGAAATTTCAAATCGATATGGCGAACAGTTTACGAGTTATCGCACTCACAGCTATAAATGTTGACGCCCAGCCAGCCGGACGGACGGACAGACCGCCCCAGTCGGCCATCTTGGATCCGGCCACGCCCAAAATCAATAGGGTTCTTTCTTTTCAGGTGGTACTATGTGTGACCCAAATTTCAAATCGATATGGCGAACAGTTTACGAGTTATCGCACTCACAGCTATAAATGTTGACGCCCAGCCAGCCGACGGACGGACGGACGGACAGCCGGACGGACGACCTGGGTGACAACAATATCCCCCTTCCAAAACGTGGCGGGGGATAAAAAAAAAACAATCCAAAGCGACCACAAAATGTCGGCACACACTTTTTACAGCTCAAACCAACATGAAAGAACTCCGAGCACGAGGTCGATGGAAGTTAAAAAATTATTTTTTTATTTAGATGAATGAATGTCAAAGTGACGAGTATATGATGAAAACGCATCGCACGAAAAGTTAAATAATGAAATTGCACAAGATTTTCAGCCGGCGAGGCACCACCCGAGGGCCGAGGGACCGCCCGCCATCATGCAGCTCGGTGGATGTGACGTGTGGACATTATTTTGTTTTTACCTCCCAAAGACGCCTGAAATGTCAAATATGTCCGAATTGTGCAGCTATGATGAACAGACATTCAATAATATGAGTGAGGAAAGTGAAAACAACAACTTTATCATTAATTAATCGCCACGGCCTGTTCCAAGTCAAGTCATGGTTGAGCAGGCCAGAAAACATGGCGGTTTAAGACCCCAGCGAGGTTACCCAGGAAACACCTTAAGACTCAGATCGTGAGGTGGCTGAGGATCGCTTGATGAAGGATATAATTAAATAAGGCCGTTAATTATCTTCAAAATGGATGTTTTAATTAACCCACACACCCAATTTTCACTCTTGCACTTCCTTGGAGTTTTCTTAGTACGCATGCAAAGTTTCAGGCTGTTAGGTTTGATAGTTTTGGAGTTATGGAAGAGACACACTGACACACACACACACACACACACACACACACACACACACACACACACACACACACACACACACACACACTTTTATGAGTATAAGATAGATATCTATAGCACTGGTACACCTGCTTTACATACAAATGAGTTAATCACAAACCTAAGGCAATGAGAGGGACATTGAGCAGTTTTGCCCATCTGCTGTTTACCAACGGATTCAATGGCGGCTCGAGACATTCTCCCTCCTCTTACGATCTCCTTCGACTCCATCACTTGATTCTTGAGGGACAAAGGAGGACTTCCAATAGGTTACAATGCACAAAGCACCTCCAATCCTTGCTGTGTACAGTTGTTCACGAATCATTTGACAAGTGCGGTCCCTCCTTTATGCTGTGCAAATGGTATTGAGAGCGGATCACGGTTTCACAGTCATCGGGTGATTCTTGAATCCAATGCTGTGTCAGTGACCTCCCTTGGATGAAGCTCAACAATGAAACCATTGTCCCATTTAAAGCACAATCTGTTTACTGGCTGCAATACCTTTCACAATCTGTTTATCGGCTTCAATATCTTCAGCGATTGCCACTTCTTTCTTCCATTCAGTCTCGAGATGGTGCAGCGTTTCTTGAGTTTTCACATTATGGAATACCAGTTTCTTGGGGAGAGATCTGCAACAATGGAGAGAAACATGTTATCACAAAAGAATGAATGTTCCATGTTGATGTCTGTGTTATAAACAACGTGATCACCAAGATAACCCTGATAATAACACCAAAGACCGATTTGTACGCCAGGTAATTTCAAAAGCTCCCATGAGTATCAACCCAATAATTCACCCGTTCAAGGTCAGGCAAAAGTTTGGCACAAATAATGAAAATATATTTGGCACAATAATGTAACAACACTGCAGTACTATTATAGAATAACGATTGTACCTTTACACATGGAATAGTACAATATTACATTGGGATGTGATTCTTGCTGCCCAGCCTTCCAGTTTGTCCCTGAAGTGTAAAACAGTCTATCTTTTCCATTGAAAAGATTTCCTGGTATCGAGTTTGAGGAGTACGAAAGCCACCTCAGACCATAATGTTGTTTCACAACTGGGGTCGGGGGTTACCGCGAGGTGCTCCTCGGACTTTCTCCCCGACCTCCAGACCTGAGGGCCGCCAGCCACAGATAACTCTGCGGTCTGACGGATTGCTCGGCAACCATCCCTGCCGGGTTTGTATCACCAAACCTAACAGGGTTCTCGCTCCTTGGTTGCGCATTACCTTACCGTTGGCTTGGCAACCCGAACAGGAGGCCACACCTTCAACAGCCACACATCTATTTATTATGTGTGGCCGAGTGAACTGTGGATTGTTATTGGCTAATCACAGAGCATTCGGTGGGGTATAACTTCCCTTCTGTCTATACTTGCACATTAAATCAACCAACTGGGGAAAATGATGAAAGCAAACAGGTCAGAAATGTTTCATTATATCCCACCGTTCAGTTCAGTTCAGCAAGTACATTTATTCAATCAGCACAATAAACCAATAGTTAATCAACCAGAAATGGCATTTAATTACAATGGCAATCGTAGGCATGTTTTTCACAGTGCATGGACTGAAATTGCAATAGAAATGCCCAATTAAAAGACAAGAAAAAAGTGATTCATCTTAGCGGTTACGGGGCCCACTTGTTCAGTTTTATCTCCAGCTAAATATAGGACATGGCGCCATCAATCATCTGGGAAAGTAACTGACAGTATGAGAAGATTAGAGGAAGAGCAGAGTCTTGGTTTGACTCCTGGCTTACTGGACACAAAAATGCTTGCCTATGTTGGGCCCAAAGTGAAACAGGGAGAGGGTGTTGGTGAAAAGGGATAATGGGGTGTGCTGATGTGGTGTCGGAATGTGGTGTGAAGTGGTTGGAACCGCTGGGTTCAACAGTTCTCGTGAAGGTGTCTGCCTTCGGATTCTCACGCTACCTCGCTCGTCGAAAAGTGACTCGTGCAGGCAATTAACAGCTCGTTCAGGCAATCTCACTCCGGTACAGCGCACGTGATGACCGCTCGTTCAGGCAGAGTCTGCTCCGGCACAGCCTATGTAAAGACTGCTCGTTCAGGCAGAGTTTTGTTCCCTCTCGCTGGTTCTGCTCCATGGCGGTTGCGCTTGTCCACCCGCACATTTCCTTTTTATTGGGGCCAGCGCAGGCGTTGTTTGAGGCCCTTCCCACTCGCTCGTGGTTTCCTCTCATTGGTTGGGATGTATGAGATGGAGGAACGAACGAGTGGTTTAAATTTAAGCGATGGAAGTTTTCCATGGGGGTTTCTGGGTTTGATAGGCATGGGGGTGAGGGCATTACATGGGATCACAGTAAAAATGCTGAAGATGTTGCGGGGAATGACATATTTGGGGTGAGGAGCATAGCGTGGTGGGGGAACAAATACTGGATACAATACTGGATGCGAAGGTGGATGGAGCGTGGATTGCAAGTTAGATGAAGGGGAAAGACATAGGTTAACCCACACAACGCAATTGTCCCTCATCCCTCTAAAGTCTAAACAATGGGAAGGAAATCTATTCTGAGGATATAACTTGAAGATATAACTGACTCTGGGAACTGCTACGTGTCTGAATGCATGTAGGCCATTTTCCATAACCGCAACAATATATCAGCGAACTCCTTTCTCAACATCCTGTTACTGAAAATACCAATGCATCAAGCTGGCTATCCTGTTCCCAGTAGGTGCACATCCGTACTTTCACCAAACACTGCAAGGACAGGAAGCGATCAATTCCCAGCACTCAGTGTCAATATCATATGTGCAAAAGTTCATGGAAATATTTGTGTTGAGATAGGAACTTTAGAAAGTCTACAACTGATGTACAATGTACAAGTCCTGTATTTAAACAGAAAATTGTCCACATTAATAAGGAAACAAGATTCACCATGTTTGCAATTTACTGACTCACTGTCAATGTTTCTGTAAATTGGTCGAGAAAAAGATTCACCGAATGGGGGGCTTGGGATCCCAGGGTCCTGAGGTGAAATCCTGCTTCGCTGTTGAATTAATACCAGTTGGGGTTGACTAAGCCTGTCATCCTTCAGAGGTCAGCAAAATGAGTACCAGCTTGCTGGGATGATTGAGCCATTTGAGTATCCTGTGTTGGAGCGGTGACCCGTCCATGATTGTGCCCAATGGCCCAAGAGACTGCGAAGCAACACCAATGCTCTGTACAGAGTATGATCCCAATGGATGCATGGATTTGTGGGTTTGGCTGGGGAACGTTTTTGACTTTCACAAACTGGCTGGGCAAGACTCAGGTTTGAACTGAGATGATTTGAAGAGGAATTTATAACCTGTTTGGGATTCTGATGATAACAGACTGATGTTGCAGTGACACTGTGGGATCTTTAACCCTATTTAGGTGAAGGGGTGGGCTAATTCAATGATATTGGATATTAGTAATATTTTGTATCTATACAGCAAACCTTGTGTCAGTTGGACGTCTCATCCACGGGACTGACCCCCCCCCCCCCACGCCATCCTCAAAATACTTCAAAAAAGCCCAGGATGAATAGGGTTAAAGTCTCTCAACATCCAATGCTGGCAGATGGCTATTTTGGCTTGATAACCTTCCAATGCATGGTGCACACATTGATCCCTGACCCCGCATGTGAAACACCAACATCACATGTTATTGCTGGGTCGAGATTCAAACCCAGGTGACACAGCTCAAAGGTAGGTGTGCATTCCCCAAAGCTATTGTGGTAGCACACGTGTACTGCCCCAAGCATACGAGTCGGAAACACTCCAGTGAAACACAGAAACTTACTGTGAAATGTTGAGGTGTTCCTTTCTCTTCTCATAAAATTGAAACAGCTGATCCATTTTCATGCTGCAGTTCATCGCATTTAGAAATGACATCTACTCAATCGTGTTTTCACTGATTCTGGGCGAAATTATTGTCGGCATCTTCGATCTGTTGCCGTTCCTGCAGGAATGAATGGGATAGAATGGTGAAAGGACAAAAAAAATATTGTAAACGTACAGTCATAAATGGTATCTCGCCTAAACATATTATCTTGGATCAGAAGCATAATCCATGGCTGGATTGTAGGAGAATGCAGACTTTTATTTTACCCTCCAGGGCTGTTTCCTGGATGCAGCCATTCCTGTTGCAGTTGCCCCTCGTCTTCTTTCTTGCTCTTCAGGAGTTCAGGCTGCTCGAGATGTAGCTTTCGCAAGTCGTTTTTTGTCAAGTTCGCTTCTTGTACATTTTCTTATTTTGATCTTCCTGCAAAATAAAGAAGGGAGACGGGGGAAGGGGAAAGCAAGGAAGAGTAATACTGTATTAGAGAGTAGAGTTTATTGAAAGAGTCATACTGTATCATCAGTTCATGATTGCATATTTGCCTGAGATTCAATGTGGAATCTGGTCTGCTGGTTACATCCTTACCAATACATGGTAGGGAATTTTATGGAGTTCACTTGTTTGTCAGGACAGGAATTTGGTGAGGCAAGGGAAAACAATGACCTACTCTTTGAAAGATAGAGAGTTATTTAAATTCCACAAGCAAGCAAACATTGACACATATGATCGCCGATGTAACATCCTCTCCGAATGACCTATTGGTTGATTCAAGAACCTGCCTTCAAAGGACAGACCAGAATGGAAGTTTACGGTTGGTTTGGAAATTTAACCCAGACAAAATAAATATTCAAGGCTTTGCCATCCGATCTGATGTATTACACTCTGTATTACAAGCGTTGGTTCTACCGAAGCCATTTCTCAGCCTTGGGGTATTACTGGGTAGTTTGGCATCCCTCTATCAGTCGTAGTTATGGCAGGAATTTAAATTTGTTTCAAGGTGTCGGCGATGGCTCGGTGACTCCACATAAGATACCGTGGGATCTTTAACATCAACTAACTAATGTCCTCCAAAAGGGACAACCAGTTTCATGTCCATCTGAGAGATGGTTCCACAATGATGCTTCACCCTACATGTGGAACATCAAGCCAACATCTTATTCTTGGTTTGGGATTAAAACCCAGAGTACACACTCAGAGCCAACTGTGCATACCTCTGAAGCTTCCAATCACAAATCCATTTCCAGATTGTGGAGACACAAAGAGCAGGCTTTGGCATCCTTGCATAAACGAACATCTTACCTTTTGCTGGAGGTATGAGATCGTGTTTCAGAAAGATCGTCCATGGAACTCAAAGTCAAGATTTTTGGAGTAAAAACATGAGGTTTAAACCCTTTAGTGATGAGAGCAAAGCTCATGCCTGCTTTCACACCGGGTACAAACACGGAATGAACACAAGCAAAGTTATATTGGAATTGCTTGGTGAATAACGCGTGAGTAGAAGGGTTTCAGGACTTTGCAGACAGTCGAGTATTCGGAGGCGAAGGCATAAGGGTTGCATTGAATGATAACTGGCATGAGGCTCTCCAAAGCAAAGTTTCCCAAGGAGAGAAGGCCAAACGTCAAACAGAACCTGGAAGGCAAGAGTATGCAAGTAAAGCGAGGTTCAGATACAGACATGCTGTTGTGCTTAGATTAAAGCTTCACAAAAGAAACTGATGAGTTTGAGATTATCAAGGTGAACAAAATGTTATGCATTTATGAGAACAATATTTTCAATATTTTCTGAAGAATGTTTGCCAGTTGAGGAATGGTTATGTAATGGTGTTTACTGCAGAATAATTGTGGTTTTATTACCTTAAATAAAGGTGAAAGACTGGCAGGATACCTGAGAGGGATGCACACTCACCTCTGAGCTGTCTCACCTGGGTTTGAATCCTGACCCAGCTATAAACTGTCTCCCAAGTGTTTCTCATGCAGGGTTAACTGTTTGGGATTCCATCCAATGCATTGGATGGATGCACTGTCACCGACTCCGTAAATTCTAACCCTAACCGTGACTACGTTAACTCGTCATGAATATCCCTCATCCATCAGAAGGATGTTAAAATGGAGGATAACTCTGTCGACGCTCCTCATTTGTGAACGTCAAAGCTCCCATGGTGTGTTTCGTGAAGAGTAGATGAGTTATCTCTGGAATCCTGAATTTATTATAAATTCCTGTCAAAATCACCTTGTCAAATGTCGGGCCTGGCCAGCCGGTTCGTAAAAGACTTGGGCCAAAAACTTTCTACAGTCAACCCCACAAGACCAGAATAATTTTGGTAGTTGTAGTGGTCGAAGTTGTAATCATAGTAGTAGCAGTAGTAGTAGTCGTAGGTGGTAGTAGTCGTAGAGGAAGACGACACATATTCCTCAGTTTAAATCCGAGTGCAGTGATTGCAAAAAACATGTTTGGGTTTTAAAATGGAGTGGATGCAAACAATGGATGACTTTGTGCAAAGATTTACCGGAAAACATGACCATCAGAACATCTTTGCGGGTGCATCAGCCCCGACTTTGTGTGTTGTGCAAACAAGATTGAGACATGAATAAGATTATGAGCCAGGTTGTGGTTCTTACCAAAACATGAACATTCTCCAAGTCCCACTGAAAGATCGATTCCAACTCCACTTTGCAGGTTGTGTTTCCTGTCAAAGCACAAATTTGACATGTTGGCAATTAGGTTGATTGGTAGTAAAGATAGGATTACCTTGAAATTATTTTACTTACAAGTGTCATGACTTGAACTCTCATTTGGAATTGTAATGTATTATCTGCAATGTAATCTTCTTTATATTCTATCTATCTAAATTCTATTCTCCACAACATATAAAGAGATAGAGGGTCTACATTTGTCACGGGTAATCTCAGCTATCACCACGAGTAGGGGTTATCTTTGACAGGATGGTGGAGATCATGGTTTGTTCCATGTTTTTGGAAACTTTAATGAAGAAAATAAATAAATAAATAACTCACCGGAAATCGTTCTTGACGCCATTTTTATTGCATCATTCCCATCGTATCCCAAGATGGGGGGGGGGGAATCCTAACTGTCCATTAATTACGTACTATTAAAATGTGCCTTGGGGACGTTTTCACCCTTTCAAACCTTTGGACCCCTTTTAGAACTTTTCAGACCCCTTCAACCCCCCAAAACCTTTAGTACTTTATTTCGCTTTTAGACCCTTAAGACCCTTTTCAGACCTTTAGACCTACAATGCACAAACATCACCCATCCCCAGGGTTGGGACGAGGGGGTGAGAGGGGGTTCAAGCCTCGGCAGACCAATCTGAAAATGCCGATTAATTACGCAATGTTTGAACATGACTTGGACTGTGACAACGTCTATTAATTACATACTATTCTATTGGAACGTACTTTTAGTTCCTTTTAACATCCTGGAGAATACATACACCCTTTAGCCCCCTTTTAGACCATTTAGGGTTTAGACTGAGCTGAAATGTGCAAACTTCACCTCCCCTCGAGGTGGTTCAGGGACGGAGGTGAAGTATCGATGGACCCATGTGACTACGTTTATTAATTATGTATTATTAGACCGTCATCTATCAATTCCGTTACATATTATTG